>NW_026886929.1:0-82577 GCF_032173495.1 Musca vetustissima
GCTACATTTATTGACAGGCGTAATACTATCAGAACTTAAATTTAAAAAATTTCCTTTCGCTGTTCGTTAAGCTGGTCATCAGCATATTGGCAATGTGGCTTACAGTTCGTCTTCGGACGGCTCACAAGAAAGACCAATTTAAAGAGTTAACCACGCCTACGGGTTTAAAAAAATACAAAATGGGCAGTGTTAAGTTTTCAATTAAAGCTTTTGTAATGTGATTCGAAAGATCGGACCATGACACAATATTGTGAATAGGTAGTCCATTTAGAGCAGCTGATGTCTTGATTAACTGTCAAAGGGCGTAATTTCTACTTGAATTTGACAGATGGTGGAGACAAAAACAAAAGTTTTTGTTTTAATACATCACCTTATTATTGCATCATGGATCGGACTTTTTATACCCTCCACCATGAGATTGACATTCAAAATATCTAAAATTAATTATAATAGGATCTTGACTATACCGAAAAAGACGCGAGAAAATTATGTTTTAAATTGGACAATAATAAAATATTGATATTTTTGTCAGTGAGATTCGAAAGCCAGTGAGAATACAAAATACCAAATTAAAGCCAATTCGAATGAAAAACCTGTCGAAAATACTCATAATACAGATTTGGGTCAATATTTATAATTTTTAATGCGGACATGTGGTGGTACCGTTTGAGAACCCACATACCCCAAAATAACGTATACTGGAGGTACCATGAAACATGGGTTGATATTAATAATTTTTGAGAAGCCACTATATCGATTAGGGGGTGCCGTTCTTTGGAGGGTTATACCAAAACGTATACCGATATATCCCATTGGCAATACAAAATAACCTATTAGTACTAGCAATGTCTGTGCAAAATTTCAGACCTTTATATTAAATATTGTGATCTCTATCGTGATTTCAACAGATAGAATTTTATCCTGATCAAAAATATATATACTTTTCATGGTGAAAAGATTTCTCTATAAGATTCAAATTTTGTTATTGGCCCGCTAAATATTGATCAGGACAGCCATTCGAATTAGTTGGTCAGATTCGATTGGTCCATAACTGCGGCCTGTATCATGTTTACAAATTATAATGGACATTCAGACTGACATACATGTCTAGATCGATTCAGTTAATCTAGGTATGACGATCAGTAGCCTGATTGTTATACCCACACCAATGTTTATAATATAATTTATAACGAACCACCTTATTATTTAATTGTTCATCTTTCTTTTCACTCATTCGTAAACAAACCAAATTCAACTTACTATTTAACTATTAATCATCATTAAGGGGACCCACCACCCATTCTCGGTGTCAAAAAATTTTTTGATATTATTCGATCTAAAAATCTCAAGAACTCTTGAAGATATAGCCGATTTATTGTGTCAGCATCAAATGACGGCTAAAGGGCTTCTCAAACTTTAAACGCGTTTTTCTCTTTTGCGAATGGCGGGTACGATAACTCAAAAACTAATAACCCAATCGATTCCAAATTTTTACACGTTTCTCTGTGAGTGTATAGCTATCGTATGAACTAGGATAAAGCCAATCGGTGAATATCTTTAAGAATTTATTATAAGTTCAATCACTTTGTAAAATTAAATTCTAAAACATCAATTCCAAAGTACTGGGCCACACTAATAAAAAATCTTCGGAGTTATTAATATTAAGATAAGCATTATTCTTAATTAAAAAATCATATAAAAGCATCAATAATATTTGTCAAAAATCAGTTATTGTTTTATTTGAAATAAATAATCATCGCTCAAAAAATTAAAACCGTGTTTTTTTTAATAAAAAATAACGGTAAAACAAAAATCCTAATCTCATTCACACATTCAAGCATGGTTGCGGCTCAGTGATGGTATGAAGTTGGAAATCTCAATGTTGTTAATAAAATCATGACTGCAATATTTCAGAGCAAAATTTGAAGAAAAGTGCTGTCAAAATGTGGATCTGGGGGAACTTTAACTTTCAGCAGGATAATGGTCCCTTTGCAACAGTTCCAAATACTTCAAAACACCTTCTCATATCCCAGATCTTAATCCTATAAAGAATATGTGGTAAATTTTGAAGAAAAAGTTGAAACATTATAGCATCAGAAACGTTAAGGACCTGACAATAACTTTAAAAAAGGAATTGGATCAAACATCACCCCAGTTTACTTTCAAACTAGTAGAATCTATGCCTTGGCGTCATGGTGCAGTCATAAAAAAACACATGTCTAATAACATATTAACTTTTATTAAAAAGCTTTATATTGTTACGAATATAACTTTAGATTTAAGTTAATTTAGATGAATTCCATTAATTTAAGAATTTGAATTGTAACGTAAATTTCTACTACGCAGTTTATTCGAATAACCTCACAACAACAACTACTGTATAGATTTTTCTACATCCTTCCATTTCCTCTTTCATTGTCTATTTTGTTATTGACGTACAATTCTTGTTAAACGTCATCATTGATGATCGCTTAATTCCTCTTTCGCCTGTATATGTGTTGTTGTTATTGTTCACTCAATGTTAGTTTGTATGTGTTTGTTGCATTGGTAGATTGTTCGTAATCTAGGTGTTACCAGATCGTCCAGAAACTTCTGTAGCGACAGGCGAGGCTCATATAAATAGGGGAAATGGAAAGGCAGTTTGTCAGTTGTGAATCAGATCGCGAATTGAAACCGTGAAGTAAAGTAAAGTGCAAAGTAAAATTGTGTCAATAAAATCATCGTAATACTCGTAATCAGAAAGAACCCGCGTTTTATTTAGTACGAACTGTATTGGAAAATAAAACAACGTCTACACGGGATTAAGTAAAATCCAAGAACGTAACAATATTTTTATTTTTGTTTGTTTTTGATATTATTTCTCTGTACGAATACGGTTTTAGTCATCCATAATATGAAAACTTCGCCATCTAGTGGCTAGTGGATAATGGATTTGGTGTACATAATATTGTCTTTCTTCCATAAAAATAAAAAAACTTTATGGTATTTTGAAAAATCTGCTTATTAGATTGACTTTTCATTTTTAGTACGTGTATGAATATGAATTTTGCATACTGTCAATATTCGCGTTTTCATATTTGAATTTTTTATATTGCATTTTCGAATTGAATTTTTTATTTTTGGTAGGGAGATTTTCCACTTATTGAGACCCCAAAAAATACATTACATCCACTTCGGTTGACACACGTACTCAGAATCGTATTGAGAACATGAAATACTTTCGAAAGGTTGAGAAAGCCAAGTGACCTGACAACATTTGTGTTGCTCTCGGAATCGAGTTTCGAATCCTATCCAAGCTCAGCTTGGATAATTTTCGAGTTTTTTTACTGTTAGTTCGAAGATCACCATGAAACCGTCTAGACTATTTGAGGCTATACCTAAAGATGGGTCAATATTGATTACTTCTGATAGGAATATTTGGATTGGTTAAAATAGCGATAATCGTTAGGTTTTCTTATTTGGGATTTATTAAAGGCCTGGATTTTTTGAGTGTATTAAGAGGTAAGTCCTTTGCATTATTTATATATTTTTAGAGTTATTTAATAGGCATTAGAATTTGTAAACACGATACAGGCCATGGATCAGTCGTCACAAAATTTTGCATGTAGGAGATGAAATGGACCCAAATCTTTATTTTTTGTGTCTTCCTGGTCGCTGTAGGGACCACAAATATGACCCGAACTTCATGAATATTTTACATAAAGAATGGGATCTTACCAACAAATAACTATAGCTGCTTTCATGATTATCGATCAATGTTTAGCTGGTCAAATTGACCCAGGCTTTTGTGTGAAAATGGCAAAATTTGCATTCTGTGGCGTATAGTTTTACTTATCAAGGACATACAACGGATAAGTTGATATTATATCCATGAGGAGTGGTTAATTTTTAAAATTAATACCATTATATTGTTATAAATACTCGGATGTTGGAATTATATGTAAACACGGTAGTTTTGACTTATCTATACAAACAATACTTGCAATTATTTCTGTGCAGGAAAGCCAAAAGTGCAGGTATTATAAATCACTTACCTGCCTCAACGTGCACGTAAGTAAAATCATTGTATAAAAAATGGGACAATGTTAAATTTTCTGGAATACGCCAAGTACCTAATAATGAAACAAATTTATTGCATAAAAATTTAAGTAGTGGGAAGAAAAGTGCAAAATTTTTGAGCTCTTATCTAAAATGTTCAGGTATGAATTGTGCGCATAAACGATAGGTCCACATATTTTTATATTGTTTAATATTACAACTTAGAGATCGGAAACAGAGCGATGATCCCCTTGACATTTTACATTAGGATTCGGTTGTGGTGAAGGGCGACAACTACACTTTTCGGAGATGATTTGATAATATTTAGGGATGAAATAGACCTAAAACTTTATTTTTGCGTTTTTCTAGTCGCTCTAGAGGCCACAATTGTAAGCCAAACATCACAAATTTTACCCGGGAAGGGGATCTGGCTACTACTAAATACAATGCACAGTTATATGGGTCTTTCAACAAGATAACGACCCAAAGCATAGATCAACGCGAGCTAAAATTATTTTCACAATAATATCGTCGTGGTTTTGTCGGCTGGCCGCCAAAGCATCTCTAAGGGGAAAAATCAATCAAATAAAGAACAGTTGTGGTAGTTAGTGAAAGAATCGTGAATGAATATTCCAATCGAAATGTGTCAGAGACTAGTAGACTCTATGCCGAAACGTTGTTTAGGCAATAAAAAAATTCAAGTAATCCCCTGTTTGATTTTAAAGTTGCACTAATAATTTCCATTAATTAATTCCACTAACGTCGAAAACAGTAACACTAAGGCCATCTACTGTTGAATAGTGACATTAAACTACTACATCATAAAATTCCTTATGGAATGCTGCCAAATCGCATTATATTTTCAACATTTACTCCCTAAAGTATGCCTTAAACAACGTTATACACCAATAATTCGAAATATACCAACAGGTGGCGCTCCTTTACATTTAAATGACAGCAGTTATAATTCAGTTCGTGGATTTAATGTTAATAATCATTTTTATTAAAACCTGAATTATAATAGGTCTCTTCTTTTATTTGATATCATAAAGGAAAAATTTTTATCGTAGTAAAAAGTTGTACTTTCTTGCAGGTTCAGGAACAACAACATTGTAAATGTTTTCAAAATTTGTAAAGCCGTAAACAAAAAATCAAAACAAAAGTCCACATAGGAAATCACATCGATATTCAGGAGTTAATGATTAGGAAGATGCCGAAACACAAGGTTACCTTTAACATTTTTTTGTAACTATTAAAATTAAAAATTTTTGTTTGTCAACCAAAAATTCGAACGCCCATTTCCGAATCGCACAATTCCACTAAATTCTTAAAATAAGCAATCGGCTAATTTGTATCAATTTAATTAAAATATTTTTGTGTGCCACCATCTGTTTGGGTCTTTTAATTAATTGCTGTCTTTAGAAAATGAGACAAACCAACAAAAAAGATTCGTGATTTTCGTTTGAATGCGAAAAGCGACACATAACAATATCCGGTACAACGCACACACACCGTGAGACAAGACACACACACACCGTGAGACATACATACATCTGTGAACACATTGGCGCATCTTGAACACACACACATACATACAATTTAAATAAAATGAAGAAAAAAAATAAAACTGTAAGATTTGTTGTTGTCAAGCATTAATCTAATGAAATATTTGACAGTGTCATTGAGGGGAGAAAAATAAGAAACCGGGAACCACAATTGATTTAATAGCAGAGAGATATACAGGTCTTCTTATGGAAGACCTTAAGGTTTTGCCATAGAAGGCTAATAGGTCCAATAGGAAACCAATAAATTTTAGAGAAGACTTTCTTTGCAAAGAACAGAAGGTCTTCTGATTGGAAACCAGAAGACCTCCCTGAGAAGACCTCCATAGAAGACCTCCCTGAGCTCTTCTATGGAGAAGACCTCCCTGAGCTCTTCTATGGAGAAGACCTCCTTGAGCTCTTCTATGGGGAAGACCTCCTTGAGCTCTTCTATGGGGAAGACCTCCTTGAGCTCTTCTATGGGGAAGACCTCCTTGAGCTCTTCTATGGAGAAGACCTCCTCGAGCTCTTCTGTGGAGAAGACCTCCTCGAGCTCTTCTGTGGAGAAGACCTCCTCGAGCTCTTCTGTGGAGAAGACCTCCTCGAGCTCTTCTATGAAGAAGACCGTCCTCGAGCTCTTCTATGAAGAAGACCGTCCTCGAGCTCTTCTATGAAGAAGACCGTCCTCGAGCTCTTCTATGAAAAGGACCTCCTCGAGCTCTTCTATGAAGAATACCTCTTTTTGGAAGGCTACGAAATTTTTAGTTCTATTGAAACCACTGTCCCCCATATCCCATCATTCATCAGTTTCTTAACTTTTTTCAAACACTTTGTTGTTGTTGTTGTCTTTTATTGGTGAGAAATAAAATGACAACTACATTTGGCGGCAACAATTTTTTTATTGTTGTTGTTGCTGTGGCTGCATGTCATTTAGCATGTGGCGGCATAGAAGCACATATCCGCCAAAAAAATAACCAAATGTCTGTTGAAAAATATTCAAGAAGTCACACAGACTTTTACACTCTCAAAGGCACCAGCGTCGGCAGCGTCGCCAAATGCCCGATTTGTTAAAGTCTCCAAGAAGGCCAAAGGGATTTATTGCGATTCCAAAATTACGTCAACTGGCAGTGGATGCTGAAGATGAAACGACAAATTTTGCATGAACTTCCGGTTGAGGAAAAATAGAATTATAAGAAAATCAGCCACCGTCACAAAATGTGGAGATGGTCTTCTAGGTGAGGATCGATATATCGTGATCTTAAAGCACGATCTTTGATGGTACAGAGGACTTCTTCTATGACCAGAGGAAGCTCTTGTATAATATTCAAAATTATTGGTCTTCTAATCGAAGTGGACCTATTAGCCGTATATTAGAAAAAAATACCCCTTCCCCTATTAGTTAAGGTAACTCATTGGTTTCCTATAATCGAAAGATTTTTTTAGAGGATTAATAAAAAAACTAATATTTCAATATTATTTCCTAACAAGCGACTCTATTCAATTATCCCCTGCCATATATCAATCAATGTCCCAAAACTTAATGGCCTATAGAAACAAAATTTTATTGCGGGACAAGAACGCACATAAAAAAGTATTTCAAAAACCCCCACTCATAAAAAGTGTTTCTTTTTTATTTTCTACACATCGAAGAACCACTCAAGATGAGGCCCACATTTTTAGTCCATTCCAATCGTGGCATGAATGACATACGGCATTGGCATGGTGACAAACCGACACCCACAAATCCGCATTTCCTGAAAACAAAAAAAGCTACTTCACGAAAAAAATGTTAATTTCCTTGGAATCAAAGGAGCCATGCCACACATGCAAATGTCGCAGAGAAGTTGTTGGGTGATGGGTCAGGAGAGAACGGAAGGATGGATGATGGGTGGATGGATGTGGTAGTACAGCAAATGTATACAAATGTGGAGAACATGCTTCGAGATTGGTAAAATGAATGGAATTGTGAAAGTGTTTTAGAATTTTTTTGACAAATTTCCAACGGCTGTTGTGGGCATTTATCTTAAAAAGTGGGGCTATACGTGTGCACACTTTCTCCAAAAGATTGATGAGTTTTATTTTATCCAACATCCTCAAGTTGATCAAAGTCCAATAATAAAAAGAAATAAAGAAAGAAAGAAAGAAAGAAGGAAGAAATTAGAGATCGTCTTTATTGCAGAGCTCGAGGATGTCTTCTTCATAGAAGCGTTCGTGGAGGTCTTCTTCATAGAAGAGCTCGTGGAGGTCTTCTTCATAGGAGAGCTCGTGGAGGTCTTCTTCATAGAAGAGCTCGTGGAGGTCTTCTTCATGGAAGAGCTCGTGGAGGTCTTCTTCATAGAAGAGCTCGTGGAGGTCTTCTTCATAGAAGAGCTCGTGGAGGTCTTCTTCATAGAAGAGCTCGTGGAGGTCTTCTTCATAGAAGAGCTCGTGGAGGTCTTCTTTATAGAAAAGCTCGTGGAGGTCTTCTTCATAGAAGAGCTCGTGGTGGTCTTCTTCATAGAAGAGCTCGTGGAGGTCTTCTTCATAGAAGAGCTCGTGGAGGTCTTCTTCATAGAAGAGCTCGTGGAGGTCTTCTTCATAGAAGAGCTCGTGGAGGTCTTCTTCATAGAAGAGCTCGTGGAGGTCTTCTTCATAGAAGAGCTCGTGGAGGTCTTCTTCATAGAAGAGCTCGTGGAGATCTTCTTCGTAGAAGAGCTCGTGGAGGTCTTCTTCATAGAAGAGCTCGTGGAGGTCTTCTTCATAGAAGAGCTCGTGGAGATCTTCTTCGTAGAAGAGCTCGTGGAGGTCTTCTTCATAGAAGAGCTCGTGGAGGTCTTCTTCATAGAAGAGCTCGTGGAGGTCTTCTTCATAGAAGAGCTCGTGGAGGTCTTCTTCATAGAAGAGCTCGTGGAGGTCTTCTTCATAGAAGAGCTCGTGGAGGTCTTCTTCATAGAAAAGCTCGTGGAGGTCTTCTTCATAGAAGAGCTCGTGGAGGTCTTCTTCATAGAAGAGCTCGTGGAGGTCTTCTTCATAGAGGAGGTATTTTTATAGAAGAGCTCGTGGAGTTATTCTTCATAGAAGAGCTAAAGGACCTTTGTATAGAAGGTCAGAAGGGGGACTAAAAAGAAGAGCTCGATGAGATCTTCTTCGTATAGAAGGGGTGAATGATGTATTTCTCTTAAAGATAGGCTGAAGGTGGACATAGAGGAGCTCATTGAGGTAATTTTCATAGAAAAATACATCGTTTATTCATAGAAGATTTAGAGGAAGTCTTCTTCCAGAAGAGAAGAAGACTTCTAATAAAAGATCTTGAAGATTATTTCCTAACGAAGATCGAGAGGAGGTCTTCCCATAGATTCTCTACTCATTGAAGAGAAGGTAACATTTTCCCTTTTGTTCTAAATTTTCCTCACATTTGTTTTTGTCTTCTTCTCATCTTGTTGTTGTTTGATATTTTCATTCACTTGAATGCCATTTGGTTGTTGCCATTGCTGATGGTGGTGATACCGATGATGGTCGTGTAGTTGTTGTTGGTGCCGCTGCTGCTTCTACGGGTGTCATGAATTTTGATGTTGTCACACGTCTTTATCGGCTAATGGCCTATTAAGAGCATGTGTCGTCGTGTGTTTGTTAAATGTTGTAAAATTTGTTGGTCTATTTTTTTTTGTTTTGTTCATTCGGGCCCAGGTTGAACGGCTGACGGTAGATTTTCACGCTCTTCGATTTTTCATATTTTGCTAAGAGTTCGAATGTGTGTTTGTGGCGTAGGGAAATTCTCATCTAAATTGTTATGTGACATATTCATTGAAACGCTAATGTTGTTCGATTTCATCTTCATTGGCTAAATTCGTTGTCGATTCGGGGCCATCGGCAAAATTTATGGCGAACATAAATAATTTCTGAGTAACGGAAATTTAAATGTTAATTGTCAATGGAATTTATGGAAAATAAATTGGTAGGGAGAAAAAAATGAAATGTAGTGGCTAGAATGTTCAATTCACTGGGGAGGAAGGAAAACCATGTATTTCGATTTTGATGGTTGAACATTCGCTGATCGATATGGGACATGTGTGAGTTTTTGTTTTTTGGTGTTGGCTAAAAATGTGTCATAAAAGCCACCTACACATAAAGGATGTAAGTCATAATGATCTAAAAATAGTGGCGAATATTTAAACAAATAACAAAAGGAAGCCTTTTTAGCAGCTGTCTCTCCATGACCACGGATTCTTGTAACATCTGATCATCTTTGTCCATCACGTCCAGCACCTTCATATGGCAACTCACAACAACAGAGCTCATTTAAATAAATTATCTGAAGGAATCGTAATAACAGTTTATCACGTCCTGTATGTTTGGAGAACGGAAGATATAATATAAAAGGCCTCGAGATCAAGACCCCAAAGTGTACGTAAGTGAGTTATTCCAACACCTTGTGGGTCAAAAAGCACATTAACCATTTTATAAAATGTTAATGTGATGGTGGTATGGCATGGCTTTTAAGAATGAAATACTAGGAAAAAATAATAAGAAATACCGCACAGTGTTACGAAGTGTTGAATGTTCGGAAAATATGAAGAATATCTAGAGGTCTTCTTCATAGCAGAGCTGGAGGTCTCTTCTTTATAGCAGAGCTGGAGGTCTTTTCTTCATAGAAGAGCTGGAGGTCTCTTCTTCATAGCAGAGCTGGAGGTCTCTTCTTCATAGAAGAACTGGAGGTCTCTTCTTCATAGCAGAGCTGGAGGTCTCTTCTACATAGCAGAGCTGGAGGTCTCTTCTTCATAGAAGAGCTGGAGGTTTCTTCTTCATAGAAGAGCTGGAGGTCTCTTCTTCATCGAAGAGCTGGAGGTCTTCTTCATAGAAGAGCTGGAAGTCTTCTTCATAGAAGAGCTGGATTCGATATTCTTTAGCTCTTCTATGTATAAGACATTCCTGATTTATTCTATAAGAGGACAATGAATAGAAGAGCTGATGGAGGTATTTTTCATAGAAGAGCTAAAGCTGAAGGTATTTTTCATAGAAGAGCTAATGGAGGTCTTCCCCACAGAAGAGGTGCAAGCCTTCCTCATAGAAGAGCTAGATGTCTTCCCCATGAAAGAACTGGATATCTTCCCCATAACAGAGCTGAAAATCTTCCTGATAGAAGGCTGGAGGTTTTAGAATTTATGAATTTAGCCCCTGCATACTATCATATTTTGAATGGTTTTATACATTTTGATATTTTTGTTATTTAAAAATGTGGATACAATTTTCTTATAAATTGTCCTACTGTGCCTTGTTAAGTAAAACACATCTTCTTGATTCAATTAAGTTCACCAGAAGCCAAGTGTCATAGATTATCACGACGAGAATTATGATCATAATCATATCATAATTTGTTGTCACTTTTGAGTGGTGGTGATGGTCACTGGATGACAGTGTTGTGAAAAGAAAGAAAATTACAGGGAAAAATTATTATATGAAGGAAAATCCTAAAGAGCTGAGAAGGAGAGTGAGGGAGTCTCCGAATAATTAGCATTTATTTTTCCCGCAGCCATTCATTCGAATGCCTTCGCCCTCTATTTATGAGAAGAAACAAATGTGTTGAAAAGCTGGCAAATTGCTGTTGTTGTTGTGTGTCTCAAGGTGCCAGTAATTTGTCGATTAACATTGTATCTCCCGTGCCGACCAACCAATCAACACAATTCAATCAAGAAAATGCGAACAAGTACGCCCCCTTCGCCTTGTTCAGCGTAATTGTTTGCTCGATGATTGTTCGTTCTTTTGTTGTTGAAAAGTGTTGTTGTTTTCGCTTTTTTTGTTTGTATAATTAAATCGAAAGAAAATTGCCAATAAATCTTTTTCACTGCCTTTTGAATGGGGGCTGTAAATTTTCAATAATTTAATCCGCAGAGAAAGAAATCCTCCCAGAATTGCTTCAAAAATAATACGAAAATAAATAAACATCATAAAATGATTTAAAGTGTCATAAGTGAGTGATAGGCTTGGCTATGGCCTATGTTGATATGGTCAATTGTCAGACCACAAAATTACATTTTGTTGACTGAAATTATGAGCGAAATGTCAAAATAAATTCATTTGAAAATACACACAGGAGGGGATTAAATTCACAACACAAGGGCGATTAATTGGGAATGACGAAGATGTTGTGAGGAAATTAAAATTTCTTGAAGGAAAAATAGAAGCAGGGGTGGAGGTCAGCTTCATAACATAGTTAGAGCTCTTATAGAAGAATAACTGAAACATGCCTTCGTCATAGAGGAACTGGTGGAGGTCTTCCTCATAGAAGAGCTAAAGGTATTCCTCATAGAAGAGCTAGATGTATTCCACCTAGAATAAATAAAGGACTTCCCAATACAAGAGTTGAAGGTGTTATTCATAGAAAAACTGGAGGTGTTCTACATAGAAAAGCTGATGGATGTATTATTCATAGAACATTTAGGAGGTATTCTTTATAGATGAACTGATGGAGATATTCTTCATAGAAGAGCTGATGGATGTCCTCATCACAAAAGAGTTTCTTCACAGAAGGGTTATGCCCTTTTAAAAGAAGGGCTGTAGGTCTTCTTCGTCATAGAAGTGCTGTAGGTCTTCTTCTTCATAGAAGAGCTGTAGGTCTTATTCTTCATAGAAGAGCTGTAGGTCTTCTTCTTCATAGAAGAGCTGTAGGTCTTCTTCATAGAAGAGCTGTAGGTCTTCTTCATAGAAGAGCTGTAGGTCTTCTTCTTCACAGAAGAGCTGTAGGTCTTCTTCTTCATAGAAGAGCTGTAGGTCTTCTTCTTAATAGAAGAGCTGTAGGTCTTCTTCTTCATAGAAGAGCTGTAGGTCTTCTTCTTCATAGAAGAGCTGTAGGTCTTCTTCTTCATAGAAGAGCTGTAGGTCTTCTTCTTCATAGAAGAGCTGTATGTCTTCTTCATAGAATAGCCGTAGGTCTTCTTCTTCATAGAAGAGCTGTAGGTCTTATTCTTCTTCATAGAAGAGCTGTAGGTCTTATTCTTCTTCATAGAAGAGCTGTAGGTCTTCTTCTTCATAGAAGAGCTGTAGGTCTTCTTCTTCATAGAAGAGCTGTAGGTCTTCTTTTTCATAGAAGAGCTGTAGGTCTTCTTTTTCATAGAAGAGCAGTAGGTCTTCTTCTTCATAGAAGAGCTGTAGGTCTTCTTCATAGAAGAGCTGTAGGTCTTCTTCATAGAAGAGCTGTAGGTCTTCTTCATAGAAGAGCTGTAGGTCTTCTTCATAGAAGAGCTGTAGGTCTTCTTCATAGAAGAGCTGTAGGTCTTCTTCATAGAAGAGCTGTAGGTCTTCTTCATAGAAGAGCTGTAGGTCTTCTTCATAGAAGAGCTCGAGGAGGTCTTCTTCATAGAAGAGCTCGAGGAGGTCTTCTTCATAGAAGAGCTCGAGGAGGTCTTCTTCATAGAAGAGCTCGAGGAGGTCTTCTTCATAGAAGAGCTCGAGGAGGTCTTCTTCATAGAAGAGCTCGAGGAGGTCTTCTTCATAGAAGAGCTCGGCGAGGTCTTCTTCATAGAAGAGCTCGGCGAGGTCTTCTTCATAGAAGAGCTCGGCGAGGTCTTCTTCATAGAAGAGCTCGGCGAGGTCTTCTTCATAGAAGAGCTCGGCGAGGTCTTCTTCATAGAAGAGCTCGGCGAGGTCTTCTTCATAGAAGAGCTCGGCGAGGTCTTCTTCATAGAAGAGCTCGGCGAGGTCTTCTTCATAGAAGAGCTCGGCGAGGTCTTCTTCATAGAAGAGCTGAAGCAGGTCTTCTTCATAGAAGAGCTCGAGGAGGTCTTCTCCATAGAAGATCTGAAGCAGTTCTTCTTCATAGAAGAGCTCGAGGAGGTCTTCTTCATAGAAGATCTGAAGCAGTTCTTCTTCATAGAAGAGCTCGAGGAGGTCTTCTTCATAGAAGAGCTCGAGGAGGTCTTCTTCATAGAAGAGCTCGAGGAGGTCTTCTTCATAGAAGAGCTCGAGGAGGTCTTCTTCATAGAAGAGCTCGAGGAGGTCTTCTTCATAGTAGAGCTCGAGGAGGTCTTCTTCATAGAAGAGCTCGAGGAGGTCTTCTTCATAGAAGAGCTCGAGGAGGTCTTCTTCATAGAAGAGCTCGAGGAGGTCTTCTTCATAGAAGAGCTCGAGGAGGTCTTCTTCATAGAAGAGCTCGAGGAGGTCTTCTTCATAGAAGAGCTCGAGGAGGTCTTCTCCATAGAAGAGCTGAAGCAGGTCTTCTCGAGGAGGTCTTCTTTATAGAAGATCTTCCTGAGTTTTGTTTGCAGCTTTTCGACGTCGAGTTTCCGTGCTACATTAGATCGCATCTTTGCTGCTATATTCAGACGACTGCCTACCTTGGCTGGTACTTGGTAATGGCCCGAACCGATTCCCGGATCGATCGAACGTCTAAAGCACTGGATGAATGCCTTCCACGTATCACAACATGATCAATTTGATTTCTCGTTGCTTGATCGGGAGAAATCCAGGTGGCCTTGTGTAAATCGAGATGCTTGAATCTGCTGCTGCTAACTACCATGATCTTTGCTGCCGCGAAGTCAGTCAACCTCATGCCGTTGTAGGATGTTTCTTCATGGAGGCTAACCAAAAATATTTCCTCTCAGATTTTCATGGCCAATGCAGCGGTCATTTACAGTTTTTAGGCGCTCGTAAAATATGTCTTTGGTATGTTCATCTTTGTCTTCCATCGGAGTATGGACACAAATAAGACTGATTTAGAAGAACTTCGCTTTTATACGGATTATAGTAATTCGCTCATCTACTGGAGTGAATCTGGAGACGAGGTCTTTTATTCACCTGTTAACCATAAATCCGCAACCAGATATCAGCTCACGTATAATGAAAGTAGCTACACCAGGTGACACCGCGGGGAGATAAGAAGGGGCTTTGCCATGTTAAGGCCAATCAGAGTCGTTGATTGGTATCTACTCGTATCATCCCCTACGTCACCCGAGCTTCTTATGAAGCAGTAATAAAATAACCTTTTTAAGGAGCTGAAGGTCTTCTCATTGAAAATTCGAAGAAATTTCAATATAGCAGTAAGATAAGGTCTATAGAGGAACTGGTGGTCTTCTCGTGGAAAAGATGACGTTGCTGACTTTTTGTAGAAGAGCTCTAAGATATTTTCTTCTATTAGAAGAGCTGGAGGAAGTGTTCTTATACAAGTGCTGGTATTATGCTATAACATTGTGTGGAGATTTGTTGAAAGAAGGAGGAGGTCTTCTTATATAGCAATTGACAGAGTTCCTTTATTAAAAGAGCCCGATGATGGTTTCTTGTGGAAAAGATTGAGGTCTTGAGATAGAAGGCTGAGAGAATGTGTTATTCTTGTAGAGCTGGAGGAAATGTTCCTCTAGATGATTTTAAGAAGGTATTTTCATAGAAGTGCTGGGTAACATATTCAGTTTGTTCGTATTTAATAAGAGCTGGATGTCTTATCATAGAACAGCAAGAGGATATTAGCTGAAAGTTTTCTTGTATACGAGCTGAGGGTATTCTTCTAAGACAAAAAGAGAAAGACTTATTATAGAAGAGCCAGAAGTCTTCCGCGAATGTATCTTATAGAAGAGAACGAGAAGAACTTCTTATAAAAGAGCTCAATGATAACTATTCCAAGATGTTTTTTTTTTGTTCTTACAAAGGAGTTGGGGTAGGTCTTTTTTTAGAAAATCAGGTTTAGGGTTTCTTATAAAATATATGAAGGATGTATTTTTATAGAAATACTGTAGGAGGTCCTTTTGGCATTCTAGCCAAAGCTCTTCTTCAAAATATCATGATCGTTTCCTTATAGAAGAACTATAGTGAATACCTTGTTACTATTCAAAAGTCCTCCATACGTTTCATGCATCTGCCCTCTTAATAATAATTTGTTTATCGCCCTGTTTTAAATAATATTATAAATAACAATTAAATTAATATATTTTAATGTTCACTCATGGTTATCAAATATGAATCGATTATTACATTATTTACCCCTTAATACAATAAATAAAATTTATTAACCCCTTTTCGCGCACATTTTGATCCCCCTATTTGGAAATTGTCCCACTTATTACCCATTTTGGAACATATTTTCATAATTTATGTTCAATATTGAATTTTCTGAACATTTCAATTAGCGTCAAATGTTAACGATAACATTTGAAGTGGACATATGCTACGCAGGAGCAGACACCTCCAGTATACGCATGCGCATATGCTCAATGCACTTGACTCCCCTATTTACAAACATAATACAGCTAGTCAGCCAATAAGGCAGAAATTCTGTGGCAGGCATCTACAAAATGGGAAATACCCTCTTGCCACAATGAAGTGAACGAACAACCGAACGTTCGTCCTAACTAACAGACTGACTGACACATAATTATAAGTGAAAATAATACCGCTTTAATGCGGCGATGTAAAACAACATAAACTGCCCTAGTGCCACCGACTGATGGCGGGGTAGCAACAAATGTCGATTGTAGATAAAGAACCAAACAAAAAAATTACTGTTACAAAGGTGGCAAACAATTGCGCGCCACTCCATTTTAAAAAGACAAGAAATAAACACACGCACACCCATGGAGCGTTGACAACTGCTCGATCGACATAACAGGTACATCGTCATCGTAGATGAAGTAACTTAGCGAGTAGTACCATGGAGTGATGGCGATAAGACCAAAAGTGTGCTGGTCAACATGTTTGCATGCAGGCATGCAGACAGACATATCATGCGCTTATGATATGCACCTTGCTCAGTGGGCACAGACACTTGTCATAATTAAACGGTTTGAAGATTAAAGTAAGCCAATTGGTCAAAAATAACCCCGATCTGCGGCCAGCAGTTGTAAACATGGAAAAAAGACGCGCCAAAACTATGTTAGTAGTGGCACCCGTATCTGTGACGAGCAATGACGGCTTAAACCAGCCATCGATCATATTTAACGGGTGTAAACGTACTTAGAATGGACATGGCTATGACGCTTGGTAATGGCAAGGACGGTGAACTTATGGTATGTAAAGATCACGGATTATATGCATGGACTATATAATTGTGTGACATGCGAGAGCTTTGTTTTATGTCCTTTGTGATAAGAAAATAAGATGGCAAATTGTGTACTTGGTCACACCGGAATTAAGCCAAAATATTTCACAGTGGCTTTAAGTCGATATGTTCGATGGACTTAATATATTTTTTCTTCTTCCGTGAGCCAAACTTGAGACTATTCGTAGCCTGCCACTGAGAGGATTTCCCTCGGTAATCGATATCGGAATGGGTTTCAATATATCTTATAGGCAACACACTCTAATAGGCCACCTGAAAGGCCTCAGAATGTTCAGTGTAGATTTAGGTCCTTTGGAAGGTCACTATTGCTAAAAACCTTCTTAAATGTATCATGTAGGTAGATGTTTAGCAAATATTTGTCATAAAAAGTAATTCTAACGAGCATAATGCCCCTGCTATAGTAAGAATACATCTGAATGATGTCTTATGCATAAAACTCCTTTGAAAAATCTCCTATAAATATAAGATCTTTAGAAGTATACGAAAGGCCTTATCAACTAAATGAACACCGGAGGGACTTCTAGACACATTCGAATACCATACATCCGAGACTTTGTGCTAATGAAGGCATTCTTATAGATGTTCTGGAGAACTTTTTATAAAACAGTTGGGTGACTTCTTAAAAGAGAACCGGTGGAGGTCTTCTTATAGAAGAGATGGAATATTTATATATATGTATAATACTCTTCTTCTTATAGAAGAGCTGAATTATGTCTTCTAATAGAAGATCTGCAGGAGATCTTCTTATAAAAGATTTAGAGGTTGATTTTTATAGAAGTGTTTGGTGGCGTAGGGGATAATAGACACCAATCACCAAGCTCTGACTGGATTTAACATGGCAAAACCCAGGCTTATCTTGGTCCCTCTTTTTTCGCAATTATAGACACTGACCTCCCGCGGTGTCACCTGGGGTTGCTATTTGCATCACCCGTTGAAATAGTGAGCTGATATGAGCCGCGAGTTCACCCTTAAGAACTGTAAATAAACGGGTTGAGGCGTCGGGTCAGTTGCATACTCTCGAAAAACCCCTCCTACTATGAAAAAGCAACGAAAAAGAAAAACAACCACCTCCTCCATTGTTGACGACCCCCGCGAAAGTATAAGGGATCAGGATCTGCGAATCTGCACTTGGAATGTGAGCACGTTATACAGAACAGGCGCAGTTTTCAATTTGGCAGATGTACTCCAGAAGTATAAAGCCGATATTATTGCCTAACAGGGATTGCATGGGAAAGGGATAGGTGTAAGTAAATCAGATGATTACGCTCTGTATTATATCTGCCATGAAACGAGAAATAAATTTGGCTGTGGATTTATGGTAGCAAGAAAATAAAAGACTTCGTCTTCAGATTCACTCGAGTAGATGAGCGAATTGCTATAATCCGTATAAAAGCAAAGTTCTTCTACATCAGTCTTATTTGCGCAGATGCTCCGACGGAACACAACATATGACCGATGCCCTGGCCATGACATTAAAATTCTGCTAGAAGATTTTAATGCAAAAATCGAAAGGGAAAATATGTTTGGCCGCAACGTCGGAAAATTCTGCCTCCATGAAGAAACGTCCGACAACGGCATGAGATTGATAGACTTCGAGGCAGCAAAAGACATGGAAGTTAGCAGTACCAGATTCAATCATCTCGATATACACAAGACCACCTTGATTTCTCCTGATCAGGCAACGAGAAATCAAATTGATCATGTTGTGATTGACGAAAGGTATTCAGGCCAGTTTTTATAAGTTCGATCAATCCGAGGAGCCAATATCGATTCGGACCATTATCTAGTAGCAGCCAAGGTTCGCATTCGTCTTAATTTAGCAGCAAAGGTGTGATCTAATACAACACGGAAACTCGACGTCGAAAGCTGCAAAGAGAACAGGCACCAGAAGCCTACACCGCTCAACTTACCCACTTGCTACACGATAGCACTTCTTGTCCCGATAATAATATAGAAGCAAAATGGCAAATAATTGACAACAATCAAGATACCCATGGTACGATCAGGAGTGTAGTAATGCTACTGAGGTGAAAAACGCATCGTATAGGGCAACCCTGCAGACAGTATTATCGGGAGAAAAGGAAAGAAAATAAACTTTTTTTTAAAGAAGAAGAAAAACGTGAGCGTGAGGAAATCAAAATGTACAGGAGTCAAAATCAAGTCCGGAAATTTTACCAACGAGTACAACAGCAAAACGAAGGCTTGGTGCAGCCACATCCTCCTGTAGATATAAAGAAGGAAACCTGGAAACAGCGTGGTGATGACGAGCATTTTGTAAAGTTGCTGGTATGAAGTAGTAACGCCGAAGAAGATGCCCCAAAACCAATAAGAGCTGATGGTATAGAGTGTATGCTACCTAGCCATCACCTGAGGTTAGAATATCAATCGCTTGAAGAATAATGAAGCAACGGGTGCCGATGGGATACAAGCCGAACTATTCAAGACCGGTGATCAAATGCTGATCAGGAGCATGCATCAGCTGTTTAGTATAATTTGGCTAGAGGAATGCATGCCCAATGATTGGAACGCTGGCATCCTGTGTCACGTGCACAAAAAAGAGACAAGAAGATATGTGTCAACTATAACACATTATTTGTAATGGTAAGGAGCCATTGCAAATAATGTGCTATCTAGCGTGCTGTGGGAACGACTGAAGCCAATGGTCAATGACATTATTGGACCATACCAATGCGGCTTCAGACCTGGCAAATACACAATATACAAAATTTTTACACTGCGCCAAATCCTGGAAAAGATTCACGAAAAATACATCAACACACTCCACCTATTCGCCGACTATTAAGCTGCATTTAACAGCCCTATCCATTCAGAGGCGTTTAAAGCCATGTCTCGGCATGTTCGGCATTCCTGCAAAATTAATGCGGATATGCAGGTTAACTTTATTTGGCAAAAGGTCAGTAGTTAAAGTAGGAAAGGACCTCTCGGAGCGCTTTAATACCGAACGAGGGTTCAGACAAGGTGACATCTGATTGTGTGGCCTTTTTGTGGGTACTTCTTTTACATAGAAGGTTTAGAGTTTTCCTATTGGAATTCGACATGTTTTGTTCTAGAAGTGGTTCTTCTTATAAAAGAGCAGGGGGTATTCTATAAGAATAGGATGTGTTCTATGAGAGCTGGATGTCTTCTTATAAAATATCAAGAAGAGAGCTGTTTATGGATGAGCAGAAGGATTTTTCCTGAAAATATGGAAGGGAGGTGTCCCTTTAGAAAATATATAGAGGTATTTTTATAAAAGTCCTGGAGGAACACTTCTATACGAGGAGGAGGTATTCTTCTTGTTGAAAAACTAGATGATATGCATATGATATTTTCATAGGAGCGCTGAATATAACTTTCTATTAGAGGTTGAAGTCATATTTTATAAGGTATAACAGTAAGATGCTCATGATATTCCGGAGAGGTGTATTAGAGCATATATCTATAATGTATTTTTTGGATAAAGCTGGAGGTAGGCCCACCACCTTATACCGATCGTCATATTTCGATTATTAGGTCAAATTCTGGCCAAAGATATTTTAGTATTGCGATTTTCACATTATAGGTGGCGGCATTTTGCCAGGCTCGGAATTTAGGTTAAAAGGTGGCGGCATTTTACCAGGATCGGAATTTAGCTTACATAATGGTTAGCATAGGGTTTAAAATACAAAAAATTGATCGGGTCCCTTACTTAGACCTATATCAATTTTTTTGCAATTTTTTTTTTTCAACTTTAACTAATTTTTAAGGCATCATTTCCTGTGAAGAAGTTTTTATCTCGCCAAGAACCCGGAACGCCAATTTAAAGGCAAATCGCTTGAAAATTTTTTCTGGGAAATTTTTTACAAAACACGAGCTTATATAGAATATTTTCTGCAAATAAGACCAAATTACAGGCATTTATATAGGACAATGTAATACAAAGTTTTATAATGACGGTTATGAAGTCCCGTGAATTTTTGTATAATTAGTGTTTGGAATTGTATTTCTTTCGACCAGCAACTTCTAAGAGGAACTTGTACTTATTGCATATTGGTATTGTGTGCCTGTATAGCTTTCCCGAATGTTGGCAAGAAGCAATGGCTCAAGTGTCCTACGGAACGTTGTGGTTTGCTATTGACAGACTCAGCGCTTTTGCGAGGCACCCTCTTGGATTTCTCACATACATCTTTCACAACAATCTTCCCAATGTAGTTCATATGTTCTAAACATGTACTATACGTATTTTCCAATAATAATATGCTGCACCAATTACGTTTCACCGATTCTGGATCAAGAAATTCGGAAAAATCATTTCGACATTTGTTGCTTCTAAAATTGAAAGCCATATCATTCCTCCGTGGTATCCAATACACAATTCCGAGACATTCAGACATGATCTTGAAACCCCTGTGCAATACCAAATAACTTCGCCGACATTCCTTTCAATACATCCATTCATATGTCCACATAATGAGGCATGCAAATGTTATCTGAAAATTTACAACATAAACAAAAATATTACAACGGCAACCAACGAAAAACATTAACTATATTAGCAGGCCTAAAGAAGCACACCTTGCCTTTCAGTAGTTTGCTGGCTACCAGGTTGCAACGGCTGCAGTCATCTTCCAAGGCACACCACATCGGGTGTTTCTTTAATTCGCGACTGGCTAAATTGCCATGAACTGCTGTAATGGTATTTTTATTTCGTTTCGACAGTTTTTTTTATAAAAACAAAAATTAAAAACAAAATCTGCATTTATTGCTGTTGCTGATTTCGATTTTGGTTAAGAAAAATATGTTAACAATTTATGTTTGACAATCGAATAATGATTGTAATTAATTTCAGTGGTTGTTGTTTTGCCCTTTTTAATTTCTTAGTAGCGCCAAATTTGCAGGCTGTTCTGTTTGCCTGCCAACAGGCCGACCATCTGAACTTTTAATTAGTGTTGCTTTCCGTTTTCGTTCTGTGGAAGTATTTTGGTGAGTGGTAGTTGGAAATTGATAGGTGACTGGGGAATTGTCAAAAAAAGGAGTTAACTTATTAAAGGGGTTATGATAAAAAATACACTCCCACAATCCATATTTTTAAAAAATCTACGCCTATATATAATCCATGAAAAATAAATATTTTTAAAAAATCCAAGCCTATATGGTCCATGAAAAAATTTGTTAAAAATCCCGCCTATATAGTCCATGACAAAAAAATTTAAAAAAAATCAACGCCTATTATAGTACACAAAATATATTTTTTTAAAAAATCCACGCCTATAATAGCATATTATAAAAAATCTGCAACAAAATTAATTTGGTAGCAGATACAAATATTTTTAATAAAAAGATCCCTGAACACCTGCTGCCATTAGCTCATTTGTTGCCATTAATTTAATACGAATATACCCATACACACCCGGACAAACGTTCAAAAAAATCTTGAATATAAATTCTCCAAAAAAATTACAAAATTTCAATCATTTATAATTTGTATTTCGTCCTCAGTTCAGCGCTCTGTGCGCCAGGCCATCTCTTCTGAAATCGTTTAACATAAAATTTGCATAAAAATTTATGATGGCAATAATTCGTCTTAACCGCGGACAAGCTGTTGAGTGGATCCTTATCAATGGTCTTTCGGTTGTAGAATAACTGTGGTGGCAACATGAAACCTCTAATGGAGCCTTTCATTCAAAATCCAGTAATGGTGGTAATTAAGCAAAACAAAATAAACAAACAACAAATAAAGGCGAACGAACGTTTAAAATACAATTTTGAAACACAATACCAACCAACAACAACAGCAAATTAGCTGCCTCTCAAAATTCAGCCTCTAAATGAAAATATGCTGACTGGAAAATTACTAAAAATTTATTTTTAATTAAAGTCATAAAACATTTTCGCATAAAAAAAGGTTATTGACCAAATGAATGGTTCCAAAGGACCATTTCAGTTAATTTGAAAAAAACCAGTAAGGAAAGTAGTAAAGTCGGAAGGGGCCGACTATATGATCCCCTTCACCACTATGGGTGCATTAAAAAGATGCATCCTAACATGAACTTGGATGAACTAAAATATGTGACCTTTATATAAATGTGAATCGACTTAGATCATAAAATAATTTAGACTAACTTATACACTTCCTAATGGACATATTTTGGGTCCTACTTAAAATCGGATTTAAATTTGGGCGGATTTCAACAAAACTTGACACACGCTTGGCTAAACTATCTAAATTACGTTGTGCAAAATTGTGTGTCAATCGGCCGAACTTTGAGTCTTTGGTGCTCCCTTTTTATTTAAAATCGGAAGAAAATATATATGTGAGCTATATCTAAATCCGAACTGGTTTCAGCAAAACTTGACACATGTTATGTTACACAAACTTTAGTACGTTGTGCAGAATTGTGTGGCAATCTGCCTAACTTTGGGTCTTAAAATAGGACAATTTTCAGGAAAATTTACACACATCATTCTAGACTGAACTCAGTACGCTATGTCAAATTTCGTGCGAAATTAAAATTAAATCGGTCGAAAGTATATATATGAGCTATATCTAAATCTGAACCGATTTTCACAATACTTAACACACTTCATTCAAGCCTTAATTCAGTACGCTTTGCCAAATTTCGTCTAAATCGTAAGATATATAGGGACTTTGCTGCACCTTTCACATTACATCGGACGAAAATATATATGCGAGCTATATCTAGACCTGAAACGATTTTCACGAAACTGGCAGACACCATTCCAAGCTCAATTCAGTACGTTATGCCAAATGTTGTGCAAATCGAATGATATATAGGGACTTTGGTGCACAATTTAAATAAAATCGGACGAAAATATATATGGGAGCTATATCTAAACTTACTTACTTTGCTTACTTAGCCATTTTCGGCGATATTGTCTTCGACTTTATCTTTCCAACGTATTCTTGGCCTTCCCCATCTGCGCGAACCATCAGCTGGTTCACTTTTATATGCCTTCTGGGCTGGGGCATCTTCATCCATTCTCACAACATGACCTAGCCAACGAAGTCGCTGCAGCTCAATACGTCTAACAATGTCGATGTCCGAGAATAGCTGGTACAACTCATGGTTCATTCGACGGCGATATTCGAAGATCGGCCCATAGATCTTTCGGAGAATTTTTCTCACAAACACTCCGAGAGCCGCCTCATCTGCTTGCGTAAGTACCCATGCTTCAGATCCGTTTAGCAGCACGGTTAGTATCAGCGTCATGAAGAGTGTGAGTTTGGTCTGGTGGGAGGTGGCATTGCTTTTGAGTTGTTTGCTCAGACCAGAGTAGCATCGGTTGCCCATCACTATCCTTCTCCGAATTTCAAAACTGATGTCATTCGGCGGTACCAAGGTATATAAAATCTTTGACTACCTCGAAGCTGTAATTCTCAAGTTCCACAAGTTCGACCCATTATGTCGATGTCATCAGCGTAGGCGAGTAACATGTGTTGTTTGGTGTACAGAGTGCCATTTCTGTTCACTTTTGCCTCTCGTATGAGAGGCAAACTATCATCTTGTCTGAATCCTCGTTCGGTATTCGGTTCGAGAGGTCCTTTCCGACGTTAACTGCTAATATTGTGCCTGTTAAAGTTATCGTGCATAGCCGAATTAATTTTGCAGGAATGCCAAAAGCAGACATGTCTCTATACACCTCTGAACGTATAGGGCTGTCGAATGCGGCTTTATAGTCGACGAATAGGTGGAATGTGTCGATGTGTTTTTCGTGGTTTTTTCAAGGATTTGGCGCAAATTGAAAATCTGGTCAATGGTGGATTTGCCACGTCTGAAGCCACATTGGTATGGTCCAATAATGTCATTGACCATTGGCTTCAGTCGTTCACACAGTACGCTGGATAGCACTTTATATGCGATGGGAAGGAGACTTATTCCTCTATAGTTTGGCACATATCGTCTTGTCTCCTTTTTTGTGTACGGGACACTGCATGCTGAGGTTGCAATCATTGGGCGTGCATTCTTCTAGCCAAATTGTACTAATCAGCTGGTGCATGCTCCTGGCCAGTATCTGGCCATCAGTCTTGAATAGTTCTATACCATCATCTCTTATTGGTTCTGGGGTATCTTCTTCAACGACACTATTTGATACCGGAAGCTTTTCAAAATGCTCCTTCCAGATCCTCAACACGCTGTCTGTAGGTTTCCTACTTCATCTCTACATGAGGATGTGACTGCATCAAAGCCTTCGGTTTGGCGTTTTACTCGTTGGTAAAATTTCCGGACTTCATTCTGACTCCTGTACATCTCGATTTGCTCACGTTTTTCTTTTTCCTGAAAACACGTTTCTCCTCTCTCATTTTCCCCCATAATTCTCCATCACGTTACGTGTTGCTACTGTCTGCATGGTTGCCCTATACGCTGCGTTTTTCACATCAGTAGCATTACGACACTCCTGATCGTACCATGGTTTTCTTGGTGTTGGTGTTTGGTATCCAAGTGTTGCTTTTGCTGCAGTTTGTAGGGAGTGTTCAATTCTTTGCCATTTTGCTTCTATATATATTATCGGGACAAGAATTGCTTTCTTTAAGCACGTGGGTAAGTTGAGCGGAGTAGGCCTCGGCTACCTGTTGTGTAGGCCTCGGCTACCTGTGTTGTGTTAGATCGCACCTTTGCTGCTACATTAAGACGGGTGCGTATCTTGGCTGCCACAAGGTAATTGTCCGAATCGATATTCGCTCCTCGGATCGATCGGACGTCTAAAGCACTGGATGAATGCCTTCGTCTATCACAACATGATCAATTTGATTTATCGTTGCTTGATCAGGAGAGATCCAGGTGGCCTTGTGTATATCGAGATGTTAGAATCTGGTGCTGCTAACTACCATGTTTTTTGCTGCCGCGAAGTCAATCAACCTCATACCGTTGTCGGACGTTTCTTCTTGAAAATTGATTTTTCCGATGGTGGGGCCAAAGATATTTCCCTTCCGATTTTTGCATTAAAATCTCCTAGCAGAATTTTAATTTCATGGCCAGGGCAACGGTCATATGCTGTTTCTAGACGCTCATAAAATATGTCTTTGGCCTGTTCATCTTTATTTTCATTCGTAGCATGAGCGCAAATGAGACTGATGTAGAAGAACTTCGCTTTTATACGAATTATAGCAATTCGGTCATCTACTGGAGTGAATCTGGAGACGAGGTCTTTTATTCTCCTGTTAACCATAAATCCGCAGCCAAATCCATGCCTCGTTTCATGGCAGCTATAATACATGGCGTAATCGTCTGATTTACTTATCCTGTCCCTTTCCATCGCATTTCCTGTAAGGCAATAATATCGGCTTTGTACCTATCTATCATCCCCTATGCAATGAAGTTAATATAACCTAGCGTGTGGAATGTTTTGAAATCGGTTCAGATATGGATAGAGCTTCTATATATATATATTTTCTCCCGATTTTAAGTACATGGTGCACCAAGAACTCAAACTGTGGCCGATATGCACAAAACATACAAAAATTAGTATAACTTTACCTGTGACAAGTTTCGATAAAATCGGTTCAGATTTAAATATATTTTAAATTGATTTACATAATGTTTGTCCCATTGTAAGAAGCAACCCTATATCTGACAAAATGACAAATTTTGTATATGTTGCAGAATGTCATGTTTATATATCTATTTTCACGTTAATGGTCCTTCAAAAATTCCACGTCTGGTATGATTCATCTGTTAAATATACCCAACGTGGTGAAGGGTATCATATAGTGGACCTCGTCCGACTTTACAACTTTCCTTACTGGTTTACAAATATTTTTTCATGTACTATCATAGGCGTGGATTTTCGGTTGTACCGAAGGTTATGATATAGTTGTGGGTTGAGTGATCTAAGGAATTTCCCAAAATCCCAGCAAATTTTTATTTTTTTTATAATTGTTGTTGTAATTTATTAAATTCATCTATGCCTGCTAATCTAGTTTTTCGCCATCATCATTGACGACATTATCCGGATGTCTTATAAATTTCATCACAACAATTTAAATTGTCAAGCAATTTAAGGGGCGGGTATCTCGATCTTTTCTACTTTAACATTTGATATTCTTTCACCACAATCCAGCGAACACATTTCTGATCTCTGGGGATATAAATAATCCTAAGCATCTAATCAATGAGGCCATAGCCACAAATTTATGTCTAACAAATGGACCATTTAGCACATGTGGACCGATGCTGAGATCTTTTTTAGTTTTAATCGAAATAGTTTTAGTTTTTTTGTTGGAAATAGAACATCTTGAAAATTGGAAGAATGTGTGAAATGAAAATTGCTAAAATAATGGGAAAAATTAAGAAAAAATTTCAATATGGCTAAGATTTTTTTTTGGTAGCTAGATGGACGATGCTAAATAATGGTGGAAGGGACATGGGGGCAAATCGAGGGGTCACGTTAGCTTTATTGCTCACCAAGTCGGAAGTCAATGTTGGAAACAAGGTTGAAAGAATTAGAGTAGTAGTTTAAAATCAAAAGTACAAATATTGTCCTACCTTTCTGATAAAGAGGCAGAGGTTCCTCTAGCTGAATTCATGGTTATCGACAAATTAAAAAAAAATAGGATATTTTTTAATAAAAAATTTTCTCATTTACTTATTTTTCAAAATTTTATTTCCTCATATTCTCACTTTCTTTCTCTTATAATCTCCAAATATTTCTTGGCTTATGGACTCTAACCGAACAAAAAAAATAAATCCCCCCACAAATTATTATGTCAAAAAATCCACTTATATCTCAAGGTATATGACACCCTGGACTATAAAATGATATATCGCAAATGTCTGTCACAAAAGTCAAAAAAATATCAACGCAACTTCGGCCATTGCCAATTTTTTGATTTTCCTCGATTTTTTTCCTCCACAAATGTTATTTTGTCTAGTTTCAAAATACACCCGCTAATCTCAACACATTCTCCCCCCGCCCTCACCACTCCCACAACATCTCCCATCCGCATCACAGTTGGTTAATACACACACGATTTATGTTTATTTCAAATTGAACACAAAATTAGCACAAATATTCCAAATATTCAACCGATTTATGATTTCTCCTAATTGTTTTGGCAATTATTTTGAATCGTTGGCAGCAGCAAAACACCCTGAGATTAGCTAGCAACTAAAAAACAAACACACTCACACACACACAAGCCGTAACAAAATACATATCTCAAAGATAAATAGACACGAACAAAATATTTCAAAATCAAACATATTTCTATGACTGTGGACCTCTGCCCCTCGCTTGTCTTCCTTCCTAGGCTACAAGTAGATGAAAATTTATTGTCATCTGTGAACTAGAAAAAAAAACACACACACACACAACTCAATTCTTAAATAGCCACCAAACACTAAAAATTAGCCGAACAGATGTCATTTTGCTCACGGCTGGGGAAAACAACAATGAATTTGGATTAAGAAATGAACGACAACGAGGCCGTCATCGTAAAGTATTTTGACATTTCAAAATTTGACGTGAGAATTTAGTCGAATAAAAATTTTTTTTTTGACTTTTTTGCTATGGTGATGGAAGCTTATTGTTGTCCCATGAATAACTTCCTAGTTATTAAATATATTGGATCTGTTATTGGGATATATCGAAAGTTTTTTTTTACCTTTTAATCCTCTTGGGCGCATAGAGCTTCCACCAAGCATGGCATGTTCCCATATGGAGGGATTTAAAAAAAATATTTGTCGTCATGGATTTAGATATAGCTCCAATATATAGTTTCGTCCGATTTAATAAAAATGGTGCACCAAAATCCCTATATATCTTTCGATTTGCACAAAATTTGGCATAGTGTACTGAATTAAGTGCAGAATGATGTGTGTTAAGTTTCGTGAAAATCGGTTCAGATTTAGATATAGCTCCCATATATATTTTCATCCGATTTAATAGAAATGGTGCACCAAATTCCCTATATATCTTTTTATATTGAGTGTAGAATGGTGTGTGTTAAATTTCATGAAAATCGGTTCAGATTTAGATATAGCTCCCATATATAGTTTCGTCCGATTTTATGTAAATGGTGCACCATATCTTTCGATTTGCACGAAATTTGGCATAGAGTACGGAATTAAGTTTCGTGAAAATCAGTTCAGATTTAGGTATAGCTCTCATATATAGTTTCGTCCGATTTTATGCAAATGGTGCATCAAAGTCCCTATATATCTTTCAATTTGCGCGAAATTTGGCATAGCGTACTGAATTGAGTGTAGAATGATGTCTGCTAAGCTTCCTAAAAATCGGTTCAGATTTAGATACGGTTCCCATATATTTCCGTCAGATGATGTGCGTCTAGAATGACGTGTGTTAAATTTTATGAAAATCGGTTCAGATTTAGATATATATCCCATATATATTTTCCTTCGATTTTATTCGATTTTTTTTTAAGTGCGCACTAAAGACCCAAAGTTTGTATAATTGATACATAATTTTATTGAAATCGGTTCAGATTTAGATATAGCTCCCATTTGTATTTTCGTTGAATTATAGGTAAAAGTTGCACCGGTTGACACTAAACATATCAAGTTGAGACTAGAACGACGTTATAGCTTTTTATACCCTTCACCACACTGTGGTACAGGGTATTATGTCTTTGTGCATATGTTTGTAACAGGCAAAATGAACCTTGATAGAGAATGGTTCATTTTGTGAATATGCATAGAATAATTTTTTTAAGTCGATTTATGCATGTCCGTCCGTCTGTCCATGTTAAATTGTAAACAAAATACAGTTCGCATTTATGATCCGAATTGGATGAAATTTGGCACAGCTCGTCTGTTTGGCCCAAAGGACGAACCCTATTGAAATTGAGGGAAAATGAGGGTTCAGATTTAGATATAGCTCCCATATGTAGCAGCAAAGGTGCGATTTATTATAACACTGAAACTCGACGTCGAAAAGCTGCAAACACAACAGGTAACAGAAGTCTACACCGCTCAACTTACCCACTTGCTAGTCGAAAGTACTCCTTGTCCCGACACATAAAGGGAGACAAGACGATCAGTGTCAACTATAATGGAATTAGTCCCCTTCCCATCGGATATAAAGTGCTACCCAGCGTTCTGTGTGAACGAGTGAATCCAATGGTCAATGACATTTTTGGTCCATATTATAATACAAAAATCGGAAGAGAATTTATTATTGGCCCCACCGTCGAAAAATTCTGCCTTCATAAAGAAACATCGGCATGAGGTTGATTGACTTCGCGGTTGTAAGCAGCACCAGATTCAAGCATCTCGATATACTCAAGGCCATCTGGATTTCTCCTGATCAAGCAACGAGAAATCAAATTGATAATTTTGTGATAGACGGAAGGCATTCATCCAGGAAGGCATTCGATCGTTCCGAGGAGCCAAAGTTCGCACCTGTCTTAATGTAGCAGCAAAGGTATTATAACACTGAAACTCTACGTCGAAAAGCTGCAAACACAACAGGTAACAGAAGTCTACACCGCTCAACTTACCCACTTGCTAGTCGAAAGTACTCCTTGTCCCGACACTTAAAGGAGACAAGACGATATGTGTCAAATTTAAAGGAATTAGTCCCCTTCCCATCGGATATAACGTGCTATCCAGCGTTTTGTGTGAACGAGTAAATCCAATGGTCAATGACATTATTGGACCATACCAATGTTTCAGACCTGGTAAATCCACAATAGGCCAGATTTTTTACACTGCGCCAAATCCTGGAAAAGATCGACGAATAGGTGGAATGTGTCACCTATTCGTTGACTACAAAGCTGCATTTGATAGCCCAATCGAGGGTAACTTTAACTGGCACAAGGCCAGCAGTTAAAGTGAGAAATGACTCCTCGGAGTCCTTCAATACCGAACGAGTATTGAAGGACTCCAATACAAAGTGATAACTTGTTGTATGACCTTTTTAACATCCTGGTGTAAAAGGTCATATGAGAGGCAAATGTGAATAGAAATTGCACGCTGTACACCAAACCGCACCTTTGAACGAATTGAGAAGGAGTCTGCCAAAGTGGGACTGGCAGTAAATGACTCAAGACATTCAGTAGACTCGGATCTACTGTGGAACTTGAAAACCATAACTTCGATTTTGTGAATCATTTTGTTAGGTTGGGGAAAAATAAATCCATTATTTTTATATGAACTATAGGACTTTATTTAACCTGCTTCGGAATTTCCGATTTGGGCCAATTATGTACCCCTTTTGTTGTATGATTTGCTACCATTTTAAAGTTAGCTCTCTATTACAAATAACTCTATTAGTAAATTTTCACAATCCTCCCTAGATATCAATTTTTTATCATTAAAGAAATTTTACCATGCAAGAAAAACATGATAATCGCTTGGTGCCAAGTCAGGACTGAATGCCGGATGTATTAAAACTTCCCAACCAAGCTGCCGAAGTTTCTGACGAGTCACTGTATATGTGTGTGGCCTAGCGTTGTTCGACACACGACACCTCTCCTGTTGCCCAATTCTGGTCAATTGCTATCTTCAAACGGTCCAGTTGTTGACAGTAGAGATCAGAATTTTGCGTTTGGCCATATGGAATAAATAATCCCCTTCCAATCCCACCAGAAACTTCCTGTTCGTTAGTCCTGGTTTGGTCACCGTTTGAGGCGCTTCACCGATATTTGTCCACGATCGTTTTCGCTTATTATGTGATCCATTTCCCATCTCCAGTCACCATCCGTTTAAAAAATTGGTATATCTCATTCCGTTTGGCTAAGGCTTCGCAGATCGAAATTAGATCCATCCTATGTTTTTCTGTTAATTGGTGTGGGACCCAAATATCGAGCTTATTTTTGAATCGAGCTTTGTGTAAATGGTTTAAAACAGTTTTATGGTCGATTTTTAGCTCCTGGGCGCTGTTACTACTGCTAACATGCCGGTCAACTTTGATAATTTCTCCGATTTCATCGATATTTTCGACGGAAAAAATAATGGATTCCGTTTTCCCCAAACAGTGAGTGACACTCTTATTTTATTCCTCAAGGTTTGTTCTCACTGCTGATCTCATCAGGAAATAAGATTAGTAAAAAATGTCATACCCGAAGAACTTCTCTGAAAGTTCAACAGGTCCACACTTAACTGACATACCGAAACATAAGGACCATAAGAGACCATCTTAAAAGGGATAGGTCTGTATTGAATAGAGTGGTGCAATAATAATGCTAGTCACTCTCCTCCACTACTGATGGCATTAAATAATGCGGATGTGCTTGATAATGAGGCGACTGTAACAAACGTTTCCCTCAAACCCACTTTGTGGTGTAGTGTATAATAACAAAAACAAAAGAATATGCAATATTTTTTATTGTTGTTTAGCTGTTAACAACAAACACGTTCATTTATTTATTATTTTAAGTGTTTTCTTCGCGTTTGACTGTGTTTTGATTTAAGGGGACCCCCCCATTCTCGGGGTCAAAATTGTTGTTGATATAATTCGAATCTACACTAATTAAACAATGTCCCTACAAAATTTCAAGTGAAAATCTCAAGAACTCTTGAAGATATATCCGATTTATTGTGTCAACATCAAGTGACGACTGAAGGGCTTCTTAAACTTTAAACGAGTTTTTCTCGAAACATTTTTTTGCGAATGGCGGGCACGATAACTCAAAAACTAATAATCCAATCGGTTCCAAATTTTGCAAGGCTTCTCTGGGAGTGTATAGCTCTCGTATGAACTAGAATAAAGCCAATCGGTGAAGATCTTCCTTATTTTTTAACTTGGTTTTTGGTAAAAAATCGGCGATTTTCCAAAAATATTTTTTCAAAGGTCCACCATTTTGTTAATTTTAGAGCGAAGTCTATAATCCTAGTTCATACGAGAGCCAGACATGTACTCTTTCTAACACCGTTGGAATTTTCGGATTCCGATGTTTCAGTGAGGAGTTATCATGACCGCCATCAAAAATAAGGTTTTTTGTAAATTATTTTTCTTCTCTTTTAAATCTTCAATTATATATGTGCAAAGTTACAAACCTCCACAAGCATTAGTATTGATTTACCAGCCCATTTAAAATCTTGAAAAATTACAATCGAGAATGGGGGGGGGGGTTCCCTTAAGTGTCTACTTGCTATTTGGAAAACAAAACAAATACTTCCTAATATGAAAATAAATTTTCATCTTATTTTCAACTAAAAACTATTTTCGTTTATCCATCTGTCCTTCAATGATGTGCGGTTTGCTTTTCTATGGGCCATAGTCAAACATTTTAGTTTTATTTATCTTTGCTCGTGTTTTGTATTTTTTTCTTTCTTAATAAGTTTTAATTCGAAGCTAATCGCCAATAGATTTTCGTAAAAAAACTATTTTCAAAATTTTATAGATTTGTTGATTTTGTTTTTGTGTTTTTTTTTAGATGTTATTGTTTCGTTATTTTTTTATAGCTGTGACATATTTTACATTCCTCCACGAATTATTTTTTATATCCCTTCAAGATTTCAACATAAAAATTAGTAGCTAAAAGTATTTGACAGCTGTGCTAAAATCATTCATTTGTTTATTGTTCTTCTGCTGTTTGATTTATGTGGATTATTTCGGGTGGGAGACTATATAAATATTTGAACATGTTTAAAATGTTGTTAAAAGAAAATAAACCGAAAAGAAGAACATGGCTAGTGAAGGGGAAAGGTGGCTATAATTCACTTTGAAGAAGAAACAAATTTTTATAAATATTAAAATATGACTTCTATTACTAAAAACATGGTCCGAATGCTGTATAGACGAGCTGATGGGAGTCCCTATAAACAAGCTAAAGGGAGTCTCTATAGACGAGCTGAAGGGAGTCTCTATAGACGAGCTGAAGGGAGTCTCTATAGACGAGCTGAAGGGAGTCTCTATAGACGAGCTGAAGGGAGTCTCTATAGACGAGCTGAAGGGAGTCTCTATAGACGAGCTGAAGGGAGTCTCTATAGACGAGCTGAAGGGAGTCTCTATAGACGAGCTGAAGGGAGTCTCTATAGACGAGCTGAAGGGAGTCTCTATAGACGAGCTGAAGGGAGTCTCTATAGACGAGCTGAAGGGAGTCTCTATAGACGAGCTGAAGGGAGTCTCTATAGACGAGCTGTAGGGAATCTTCGATAGACGAGCTGAAGGGAGTCTCTATAGACGAGCTCTATAGGCGAGCTGAAGGGAGTCTCTTTAGACGAGCTGAAGGGAGTCTCTATAGGCGAGCTGAAGGGAGTCTCTATAGACGAGCTGTAGGGAATCTTCGATAGACGAGCTGAAGGGAGTCTCGATAGACGAGCTGTAGGGAATTTTCGATAGACGAGCTGAAGGGAGTCTCTATAGACGAGCTGAAGGGTGTCTCTATAGACGAGCTAAAGGGTGTCTCTATAGACGAGCTGGAGGGAGTCTCTATAGACGAGCTGAAGGGAGTCTCCATAGACGAGCAGGGAGTTTTTCATAGATGGTGTGAAGCGGGAGTCTTTCATAGAAGAGCTGAAGCAGGGTGTCTTTCTTCAATGAGCTGAAGTAAGGATTTTTTCATAGGTGAGCAGAAACAGGGAGTAATTTATAGAAGACCCGAAGTAGGGATTATTTCATAGAGCTGAGACGAGCTAAAGTAGGAAGTCTTTTAGAGAAGAGCTGAAGCGGGGATCGTTTCTTAGATGCTGTGAAGCAGGGAGTTTTTCATCGACGAGCTGAGGCAGGAAGTCTTTCATAGACGAGCTGAAGCAAGGAGTTTTTCATAGAGGACCTGAAGCAGGTAGTATTTCATAGAAGATCAGACGCAGGGAGTTTTTCATAGACGAGCTGAAAAAGGAAGTTTTTGATGGAGGACTGGAAGCAGGGAGTCTTTCATAGAAGAGTTGAAACAGGGAATTTTTCATAGAGGACTTGATGCTGGGGGTCTTTCATATGCGTGCTGAAGCGAGTTTCTGTAGCCGAAGAGCGTCTCTGGGGAGGATCTGAGAGAATCTTAAGAAACAAATTGAAGAGAGTCTCCATAGATTAGGTGACGGAGATCTATATATGAGCTTGAGTCTTTCATTAACGTGCTGCTAACAGTCTGTATATTAAGTCTTTAAAGAGTGAAGCGGAGAGTCTGGATGTTCTTTGAACAGATAATTGTGTTGACAAACTTCTTAAGGGTCTTGTCTCTAATTAATACCTTCGGGAATGGGAATGGCAGGAGACCTCCTGAAAAATATTTTCTATATAGACTATTTTTCAGGTGGTCTTCCGCCTTTTCAGTTGATATTCGTTCAATAGGAGAACAGTTCAGAAAACTTATTTCATTAGGAGAGGGCGTAGTGCAGTGAGGCAGAATATAAAGGAAAAATTCATTCAAAAAGTTTTTATAAATTCCTTTCCTTTCATATAAAATACATTTTAATAACCAACATGGGCTTAACACATAATTGGAATGACTTTGGATAGAGCTACCCGCAGTAAAATGCCAAGACTAAATAAAGAAGGAGGCCGACGATGTTTCTAAACAACGATAGATGACATCCAAATTCCCTAGGACAGGCTACCAAAGATACATAAAAACGATGAAATGATTCAAAACTAACACAAGGAATGATCGACTAATATGGCGAAGCTTTGTTGAAGCCCTATGCTCCCAAGAAACTCTGCCTGCGATTCAGATTGTCTATAAGAAACCATTGCTTTTTTGATTTTATATAAAATGTCCTGATCTGCAACACATCTAAGAAGACTCCTACAGATTCAGCTCGTCTATAAATCAAGGATCCCAACCACTGCATACGGTTGTGGAAGCTCTATGCTCCCTAAGGACTCATCTATAAAATATGCATGGAATTGAGATTGTCTGTAAGAAATCTTTGCTTGTCAGATCTTCTATTAAGACTACCAGAGCTTTAGCTCGTCTATAAAGTAAGGATCCTAACCGCTGCACAAATTTCAAGGATTCGTTGTTTCTAGACACCTTACGAAACCAATGTAAAATGAACACAAGGTCTAACCGACTAAAATGGCGATAATTTGTGGAAGCCCTATGCTTGCAAAAGTACTAACTGGAGAAAATATTTAAAGATGGAAAAGATGAAAAAATAGAAGACTATCGGATGGGTATAAAAGTTCTTCGGAGAGGCTCCTGTCTTTAATAGAGCATTGGAAGACTCTTTGGTCTATTAAAACGCATCTGAAAGTCCAAGATATGATACCTTTAAAACTGTCTATAAAAGTTCTCTAAGAATGAAATTCCCAGTCAGAAGAAATTCATTCAAAGCGCCCAAAATTAACATACATTGGAATAATCATATGAGGTTCAACAGGAAATAGCGCCACCCAGATGGAAATGACAACACTAAATAATCAATGACCGCAACCACTGCCTTCAATTCAATGTTGCGTTGTTTCTAGACAAAAATAAACTAGGACAGGTCACAGCAAAGTAACACTTTAGCTTAATTTTCCACGAATCTATGGTTCTCGAATTTAAATACTAGCGGGAGAGGAACACTTATTTTATCAGCACTGCTATGGGAAAATCTGCAGCCAAACAAATTTCGGCATCAACATATTATGATGATAACACAAAATCGGATTGGTTGGAAGTAGCACTGTCCAGAGGAATATGGCAAAACTAATACCTCAACAACTGCACAAAATTCAAGGTAGCCTTGTTTCTAGGCACGGACGGATGGTACTCCTGTCACCGAAGATAGGCTAAAGCAAATCAATTTCTAATTAGTTAGAATAATAACGATGAAATGATTAACGAAACCAATACAAGGACTAATCTATTAAGATGACGATCCCTCGTTGAAAAATAATTCTATAGATGGTCTTTTAAGATATTTGTAGGAAAACATATTTTGGTCTAAGTGAGATCTTTGGAAAAATATACACTTTGTATCCGGACATCCGGAAATTGTATATATAAATCCTTTGGAAGGGTTCTCTGTCTATTAAAACCCCTTTGAATAAAAATTCTGCCAATAGAAGAACATTCACATATAGAGTACATTTTCAACCGTCTGATACACATAAAGGACCTCTATATAAGATCTTAAAGTTGTCTAAGGAACATTCTAATTTTTTATACCCTTCACCACACTGCGGTACAGGGTATTATGTCTTTGTGCACATGTTTGTAACAGGCAAAAATAATCGAGATAGACCCATGATTCCTTTTGAAAATATGCAAAGAATAACTTTCTTAGTCGATTTATGCATGTCCGTCTGTCCGTCCGTCCATGTATTTTTGTTAACAAAGTAGAGGTCGCATTTATGATACGATTTGGATGAAATTTGGCATAGGTCACTTAATTGGCCCAAGGACAAACCCTATTGAAAATGGAAAAATCGGTTCAAATTTAGATATAGCTCCCATATATATTTTCGTCCGATTTAAGGTAAATGGTGTACCAAAGTCCCTATATATATTTCGATTTGCACGAAATTTGGCATAGAGTACTGAATTAGGTCCAGAATGATGTGTGCAAAGTTTCGAGAAAATCGGTTCAGATTTAGATATATCTCCCATATATAGTTTCGTCCGATTTAAAGTAAGTGGTGTATCAAAGTCCCTATATATCTCTCGATTTGCACGAAATTTGGCACAGAGTACTGAATTAGGTCCAGAATGATGTGTGCTAAGCTTCGAGAAAATCGGGTCAGATTTAGATATAGCTCCCATATATAGTTTCGTCCGATTTAGGGTAAATAGTGCACCAAAGTCCCTATATATCTTTCGATTTGCACGAAATTTGGCATAGAGTACTGAATTGAGCCTAGAGTGATGTCTGCCTTGTTTCGTGAAAATCGGTCCAGATTTAGATATAGCTCCCATATATAGTTTCGTCCGATTTAAGGTAAATGGTGCACCAAAGTCCCTATATATCTTTCGATTTGCACGAAATTTGGCACAGAGTACTGAATTAGGTCCAGAATAATGTGCGCCAAGTTCCGAGAAAATCGGGTCAGTTTTAGATATAGCTCCCATATATAGTTTCGTCCGATTTAAGATAAATGGTGCACCAAAGTCCATATATATCTTTCGATTTGCACGAAATTTGGCGTACTGAATTTAGTCCAGAATGATGTGTGCTAAGTTTCGAGAAAATCGGGTGAGATTTAGATGTAGCTACCATATATAGTTTCGTCCGATTTAAGGTAAATGTTGCACCAAAGTCCCTATATATCTTTCGATTTGCACGAAATTAGGTCCAGAATAATTTGTGCCAAGTTTTGAGAAATTCGGGTCAGATTTAGATATAGCTCCCATATATAGTTTCGTCCGATTTAAGGTAAATGGTGCACCAAAGTCCCTATATATCTTTCGATTTGGCACAGAGTACTGAATTAGTTCCAGAAGGATGTGTGCTAAGTTTCGTGAAAATTGGTTCAGATTTAGATATAGCTTCAGTATATATTTTCGTCCGATCTAAGGTAAATGGGGCTCCAAAGTGCCTATATATCTTTCGATTTGCACGAAATTTGGCATAGGTTACTGAATTAGGTCCAGAATGATGCGTGCTAAGTTTCGTGAAAATCGGTTCAGATTTAGATATAGCTTCAATATATATTTTCGACCGATTTAATTTAAATTGTGCAGTAAAGACACAAAGATTTGCCGATCTGCACACAATTTTTTACAATGTACTGTTACTATAACCTTTCGTGTGCCAAATAATCAATGGGTGCCTGATTGATACATTTTAAACAGTGCGTGTGCTTTAAGTCTATTTACAAAATTTAGAATAGGTTGCAGACTGGCATGTGTTGATAAAGATCCCATATTTAAGTTCGTTCAATTTCATGCCAATGCTCCTTAGAAAAGGCGACGTCTGTTAGAATACATATGTAGAATATCCCCAAAGTGGTGAAGGGGATCATATAGTCGGCCCAGTCCGACTTTACTACTTTCCTTACGGGGGTTTTTTTTTTGGAAATCTTCTGGAAAACCTGCTGACTGCCTTTCTGAAAGTTCCGGCCCAGTGAGATTTTTTTCTCTAAAAACATATTTTTCAAAATCATTTCCATTTTTTTAACATCTGGCTAATTGTCTGACCAAAGCAGGAGAAAAAAAAAATCGCCCAGTTGAATGAATTCAGCAAATTGAGCTGCCAGACAAGCTAAAATGAATGGACATAAAGAAACCCCCAAAATGAAAAAATACCGACCTGACCCCACCACACAAATGTGGCAAATTATTTACAAAATATTTTATTTTCTGGCGGAAAGAAACATATTCAGATTCCTTCACTTGGATTTTGTGGGAAACAACAAAAACATTGAGTTAGATATAAAGCAAAATGGCATAATTTCACTACGTATATTCGAAAAAAAAGGTTGATTACGTTATAACGTATTTAAAAAATGGCTCAGATATTGGATTCTAACATTTATTTTAATTTCATTTAAGTCACTTTGCACTTGACAATTGATTCAATTAGTGATTGTATTTTTCTACCCCTTTCTCTTCATGGTGGCTTCTCTTTTTGAGAGCCTCCACGGAACACATTGAAACATCTGGTCATAATCAGCAACTGGCTGCTAAAATTCCAAACCCCCAGACCAAAATACGAAAAAAATGGTCTGCAACAAAAAATATGAAATTTCATTTCATTCAAGTGGCAGCCACAAAACAACAACAAATGACGTAAATGAATGCATTCAATGTGAACCATCAAACCGCACAACAATTATTATTTTTTCATATCATTTTTTGGATTGCATTCAAAACACACACGCACATGACTGGAGAAGGGAGGGGATGCCATATTGAGCATCGGTAAGGCGACAAATGGCAATATATTTTCAAGTACTCAATTCAATTGTTTTGAATTTAATTTCGTCGTCGTCTTCGTCTTCATTTCGGTCATAATCAACTCAATCAGTGTGAGTTCTGTAAAGTCAAGCCGAGGATGTTGTAAAGTGCGGAAGAAAGTTTACCAAAGATGAAGGAGAAAAAAAGTATTGAAATGCAACAGCTTGAACACATGTTTTGTCCACGACAAACAAATAAAAAAACTAAGAATCCGATCAAAGTACACAGAAGAAAGCCAACCGCAATGCATATTTGTAATTTGTTGCCCTTAGGCACATGTTTCATATACAGATAAGTCTCTACGGATGCGATAAAGTAAATAAGATTCCAAAGAAGGTGTGATAAGGGGATTCCAAAAAAACGATGGCTTATCTTAGTCGTCAGGTCTTTCCGCAGTCAACATCAAATTTTAAAGGCAAGATGTCGCTCAATTTTTAACGGAATAAAATCCATGTTCATAGCTCTGCTATTTCTCCAAAATAGCCCAGCTTGCTATAAGTATTAAGAAATGTTCTGTAAACAGCAATATATCTGATGGGGGCGATCTAGTGCAGTTCATAGTGTGCCACACTATGGATCCCGGTACGATTTCTTGCATAGGAGAAAAAATCCTTTGAAGTGTTTTTTTAATGAACACCCACCTCCTGATTTAATGCATCGGAAGCCACCTGACCTTTCGATGCCAAACCTCGGCATAAACACCTAACACCAAAACAAGCAAGGACCCTAACCCCTGCACAGAAGACAAGATGGCGTTGTTTCTAGGCAACGAAACACGACAGTCCTATCTCCTAGGACAGGCTACATTTTAGAAGACTTATTACCTTAGGTCAGTGTGTGGCAATGGATAGTGTGCCAGACAACAAAGCGATGGGTCACGATTTCAAATCCCAAAAGAAGGAGGAAAAATTAACTCAAAATGGTGTTTGAATATTTGTAAAAGATAACGAGCTTACAACCCCAACCAGATTGAATGCATCTGAAGCCCAATTAGCTGTCAATAAATAACCGGAAAAATTTCAGATGGTATAGGAAGAATATTAGCTTTTATGTGGATAGTATTCTTCCTACACAATCTTGGTTATAGTGAAGACTTCCTTCAGTCCGCTTTGAAAGACTGTCATAAGCTCATCTTATATTCAGATCGCCTTTCGAGGCTCCAATAAGACTTTATTCAGCACACCTACAGAGGCTCAATTTAGCTCGCCTACAAAAACTCATTCTGCTCGTCTGCAAAGGCTCTCGTCTACACAATATTATAAAGACTCTCTGATTCAAGCTCTATAAAAACTTCTTGAGATCCAGCTGGTTTATAAAGACTACCTGGACTCCAACTCATATATAAAGAATCCCTGATCTCCAGCTCGTCTATAACGACTCCATGAGCTTCAGCTCGTCTATACAGACTCCCTAAGCTCCAGTTCGTTTATGAATACTCCATGAGCTTCAGCTCGTCTATACAGACTACCTAAATGACTCCCTGTGCTCCGGATGGTCTATGAAAGACGGCTATGAAGACTCCCTGAGCTTCAGCTCGCCCATAAAACCCGTATATATAGACTCCCTGATCTCTAAAAAGACTCCATTAGATCCAGCTCGTCTATACAGACCCCCTGAGCTCGTGTATGAAGATCCCTTGAACTCCATCTGGCCTATAAAGACTCTCGGAGTCCCAGTTCGTCTATACAAACTCCCGGAGCTCCAACTCGTTTTTAAAGACTCACTCCAACTCCATCTCCAACTCGTCTAAAAAGACTTCCTGATCTCCAGCGCGTGTATACAGCCTCCCTGGGCGCCAACTCGTCTATAAAGACTCCCGGAGCTCCAGCTATCTATAAAGAATTCCTGTGCTCAAGATTCTGTATGAATGACCTCCTATTTCAGCTTGTTTATAAAGACTGCCTGAGGTCAGTTCGGCTATGAAGACTTCCTGAGCTTTAGCTAGTCTATAAAAACGTCCTGAGCTCCTGCACGTCTATGAAAGACTCCTTGAGCTCCTGCTCGTCTATGAAAGACTCCTTGAGCTCAAACTCGTCTCAGCGTCAGCTCGTATATAAAGACTCCCTGAGCTCCAGCTCGTCTATAAATGCTTCAGCTCGTCCATAAAGATTCCCTGAGCTACAGCACGTCCATAAAGATTCTCTGAGCTCCAGCTCGCCTATAAAGAATCCCTGATTTCCAGATTTTTATAAAGACCCCTGAGATCCATTTAGTCTATAAAAAACTATCTGAGCTCCAGCTCATATATAAAGACTCCCTATACGTCTGATTCCCTGAGCTCAAACTGGTCTATAAAGACTCCCTGATCTCCAGTTCGTATATGAAAGACTCCCTTCAGCTAGCCTATAGGGACTCCCCTCAGCTGCCTATAGAGGCTCTCTTTAGCTCGCCAATAGAGGTTCCCGTCAGCTCGCCAATAGAGGGTCCCTTCAGCACGCCTATGGAGGCTACCTTCAGCTCGCCTATAGAGACGTCCTTTAGCTCGCCTATTGATTCTTTCTTTAACTATAGAGGATGCCTTTAGCTTGCATATATAGGCTGCCTTCAGCTCCCCATAAAAGCTCCCTGCTTCAGCTCACCTATGGAGGCTCCTTTCTGCTGACCTAAAGAGAATCCATTCAGTTCGCCTATAGGGTATCCGTCCCCTTCAGTTTATCTTTAAAAGTATCGCCGGGCTTAAGCTCGTTTTGAATGACTTCTGGAACATTATGTCACCCATAGTGACCCTTAAAGTTTGTCAGAAGTGGTTTCGGAGTCCTACCTATCATCATATCCCCCCAAATTGTATTCCCACTTTTCCCGTTGTTTTGTTACATGACACTCTGGCGTTATTGCTCAACATGATCGCTTCGCTGATGATTGTTGGCTGCCACTAAGCTCCGGGTGCAGTGTATGATGAGTAGTCGTCATGACTTATAAAGATGAATGAATGGCCGACCGACCGAATGTTCGACCACGTTGTGGTTTGGACATTGCAACATGCCCTGTCAGTTCATTCGCATACATTAAATAAATGCCGAGAAGATTCTCAACGTTGTGTCGTGGGGACTCACGCTGATGATCATGTGCCGCACATGATTGTTTATGATTTAACATCTTGGTTGTTGCAAGAAGAGGCCAAAGAAAGTCTATCCCCTCCATCCATCCCTTTCATGAAAAATTTGGTATGCGAAAATGTAAATTGTATGTGGATATGTGTGTGTGTGTGTTTGGGGCGGACATTTATATTTGATTTGTTCTTCTGTGGACATCTTTGGCGAGGATGGTGGATTCATGGATGGATGAGTGGAGAGGAGCCTCGAATCGTGACAGTGTGATAGACTATGAAACTTGTCGGCGACGACGACGACGAAGATGATGATCTTCTGATTATGGGTGTTATGACTGACGATTGGTTGGTTGCACTTTGTTAAGTGACAGACAGACAGCCAGCAAGCAAGCTCACTGCCCTTCTGTGCTGTATGGAAGGCGTGGTAAGTACTATCTTGTGGGAGCCCAGCAGACTTTGGAGCATATGTTTTTTTTTCTCTGGATGGTTGAACGGCAATATGGATTTTTGAACTTTTTCCTGTTCCTGAGTAGTTTTTTTTTTCTCATGTTTCTGCTTTCGTTTTTAGTCATCTTGAGATAAGGAATTCTGTTTACATCCCGTTTTAATTTTTTCGCCATTTGTTTATGAAGCTGTTAGGTCTTGAAGTAGATACTTCTCTTTGCATGCCTGTGTGTATTATCCAGCCTTGTTTGTTTGTCGATATGGAAATTACTTTCATAACAATATCATCGGTACTTGAATATCGTTATCTCTTGATTTTTTTCTTGGGGCTCCCTTCTCCAATCCTCCACATTCCCTGAAGTTTTTTGATAAAAAACCGTATTTAAATACAATTATGACAATGCGGCTGTATTTTATCGGGTTGAGGAGGGGAAGAATTTAAACGTTTTCGAAAATGAAATTTCAACGAACATTTGCATATGGCTGTGGCGGCTTGCATATTTTCTTCTTCCTTCTTTCTTTAAGTAGTCTCATAAAGTGGCAGAAAATCTTGCCGGAAAAATAACCATGCACTTGGGAGCGAGAAAGAGGAAATAAGCTTTAGGAAAACATCTGTTTCGTTTATTATCCTTTGTTGTTGTTGCTTTTGTTCGTGTTTATAAATGACTTATAGACAGCTATGATTCATAATTATTTCATGATGATAGGGTGGTAAACTCATTGCGAACATATGTCGCAGATCGATAAGCAAATTTGTTGAAAATGCCAAAAAAATTCTGAGCCATTCCGACACATTAATGTGAAAATGGGTTGAGTTTATTTTCAATTGGTAGGAATACAGACAGGAAGTACTGATAAAATTTGGAAGAACTAATGGGTGTCCCTATAGATGTGCTGAAATGAGACTTCATAGACGAGCAAAAGTGAGTCTTTATAGAAGTGTCTCTTTCAGAGACTAGCTTAAGTGAGTCTTTTAGAGATGAGCTGACGCATCGAGTCTTTATAGACGAGCTGAAGCAGGGAGTCTTTATAGACGAGCTGAAGCAGGGAGTCTTTATAGACGAGCTGAAGCAGGGAGTCTTTATAGACGAGTCTTTCAGAGACTAGCTGAAGTGAGTCTTTCAGAGACGAACTGAAGCAGGGAGTCTTTAATAGACGAGCTGAAGCCGGGATTCTTTCATGACGAGCTGAAAAGGGAAGTCTATCATAGAGGAGCTAAAAAATTAAGTCTTTCAGAGACGAACTGAAAAGGAAGTCTTCCAGAGACGAGCTGAAGGGAGTCTATATAGACGAGTTGAAGGGAGAATCTATGCACGAGCTAAAGGGAGCATCTAAAGCTGAAGGGAGTATATATTGAAGAGCTGAATGGAGTCTTTATAGACGAGCTAAGGGGAGTCTTTATGGACGAACTGAAGGGAGTCAAAGCGGATTAGGTCTCCCGGAGGGGCAGACAAACGCCAAACCTGCAAAAAAGAGTCACGAGAATCCAACAAGAAGCGAGGACCTACCAGAATTTACCAAAGGGGAGAGATCCCATCTCATCTAGATATCTGCAAACTCAAAGGGGAGTATCTAGTGCTACAGTTTGAGTCATTAAATATCGTAGTACCATTGAAAAAACTAGTGGCTAAGTTGGGTCTAATATCAAAATGACGAGCGCTGTTTCGGAATCTTCCGTAAGGACTAGGTATCCCAAAGGACTAACGGGACTTCACTAAAGGGGAAGAGGGTAGTGCAATCATTAAAAAGCCGCCACTTATGCTAGGAGGCGCTATTGAGACAAGCTCGGCAAAGTGTGATCGTCGAGAATAGTGCGTCTGAGAAACTATTAATAGAGACCCATAAGGAAATGATGGATGTGGTAATAAGATTTTGGAGCTCGTGCATGATCGAAGTCTTTCATCTGCAGAACAAGACACTGATGGTGAAGAAGTAGAATGTCATGCACAGTGAGCAGAATGAAAAAGTAAGTTTCCTTATGGTAGGCTTAGGCAGGCCTCCAACGCTTTCTACCTCAAGATTGGAGAGTAGGAATGGAAAGATCACATACAACAAAGGGTCTACAAAGACAACATATTTCTTCACAATAGCCGTAAGCTTTTAATGGGGTTTCAGTACAAATTCGATACAGAGAATCTATAATTATACAAACATACGCACCTGAAGTCTGGTGGTCATGGACGAAGGAGACCCACTTTCTTTGGAACAAAATTCCTTCTATGCCACTGTCCAACTTTTGCAAGACTTTGAAACTAATTCTAAGGAAGTTACAATATTTACAAAATAATCGACCTAAATTTTGTATTTTTTTAGACAAAAGACTTAGTTCATTTGACCCGCTATATATTGACCGAATATCATGTAAAAAGGGTGATATGTGCCGCGATTTGACCACACTCGGAAAACCCCTCTTACTATGAAAAAGCAACGAAGAAGAAAACCATACCCTCCAATGTTGACGATCCCCGCAAACGTATAAAGAACCACGATCTGCGAATCAGCACTTGGAATGTACGCACGTTGTACAGAACAGTCGGTGTTTTCGCTTTGGCGGATGTACTTAAGAAGTACAAAGCCAATATTATTGTCTTACGGCAAATGCGACATAAGTAAAACAGATGATTACGTCCCGTATTATAGCTGCAATGAAACAAGACGTGAATTTGGATGCAGATTTATGGTTAATAGGAGAATAAAAGACCTCGTCTCCAGATTCATTCCGTATAAAAGCGAAGTTCTTCTATATCAGTTTCATTTGTGCCCATGCTCTGACGGAGGACAAAGATGAACAGACCAAAGACATGTTTACGAGCGCTTAGAAACATCATATGACTGTTGCCCTGGGCATGATATTAAAATTCTGCTAGGAGATTTTAATGGAAAAATCGGAAGGGAAAATCTTTGGCCCCACCGTCGGAAAATTCAGCCTCCATGAAGAAACATCAGACAACGACTACGTTGGCAGCGACTACGTTGGCTAGGTCATGTTGTGAGAATGGATGTGGATGCCCCAGCTCAAAAGGCATATAAAAGTGAACAAGCTGATGGTTTACGCAGAAGGGGAAGACCATGAATCCGATGGAAACATCAAGTGGACGACAACATTTCGGAACGTGGCCTCTCAAATTGGATGAGCTGCGCATAAGATCTCTTTATACCCTTTACCACACTGTGGTACAGGGTATTATGGCTTTGTGCATAAGTACAGGTCGCATTTATAATATGAATTGACACAGCTCTTTTGTTTGGCCCAAGGACGAACCCTTTTGAAACTGGGAAAATCGGGTCAGATTTAGGTATAGCTCCCATATATAGTTTCGTCCGATTTTCAGTAAATGGTGCACCAAAGCATCAAAATATAGCCGATTGACACACAATTTTGCACAACGTACTTAAGTTAGGATAGCCTAGCGTGTACCAAGTTTTGTTGAAATCGGTTCAGATTTGTATATAGCTCACATATATAGTTTCGTCCGATTTCCAGTAAATGGCGCACCAAAGCTACAAAATATGGCCGGCTGGCACACAATTTTGCAAAACGTATAGATGACGTTTGTCAAATTTTGTTGAAATCGGATCAGATTTGGATATAGCTCCCATATTTAGTTTCATCCGATTTTAAGTTAATGGTGCACAAAATACGCAAAATAAAGCCGATTAACACAATTTTTCACAGCGTACTGATGTTATAACCTAACGTGTTGAAATCGGTTCTGATTTATATATAGTTCCATATATATTTTCTTCCGATTTTAAATTAATAATGAACCAAAGACCCAAAATATGGCCGATAGGCCATGAAGTTAGTATAGCCTAAAGTGTGGCAAGTTTTGTTGAAATTGGTTCAGATTTGGGTATAGGTCCTATATTAGGATGGACCTGTTTCGTACTGTTTTAAGTTCGGCTTATGAAACAAATGTTCTGTTACATGCCAGTTAAAGTGTATCGATTTTTATAAAAGATCAGAATTCCTTCTCCGTTTAAAATATCCTGATGTTTGGCATCTTACTTTATTTCCTTTCTTGAGCGCACAATAGACCTTTTCATTGGCTTAAGTGTATGCCGTACTAGTAGACTTGTGGTGGAGTAAACCACCCCTCTATTGAACCTAACCTAATGTATCAGACCTAGTATTAGGTATTCTATGTGAAGAAGAAATTCAGCAGTCTTCTATGTATGGAAACCTCATGAAGGCATCCTATGTTGGTGGACACCTCTAGAACGTTTTTTGGGTAGAGAAGACCTGAAGAAAAATTTATGTGTGAGGAGTTCTGGCCCAGAGACCCATAGATTGTATTCAATGTATAGAAGAATAAAAAATTAGTTTTTATACCCTACACAACTATGTTGTCAGAGTATTATTGCTTTGTGCAGCCCCAAAAGTTTGTAACGACGCGAAATATTGGTCCTAGACCCACCTTTAAGTGTGATAATCTCGACTAGCTGAGTCGATCTAGACACGTGTCCATTATAATTTGTAAACACGATACAGGCCACAGTTATGGACCAATCTTCACGAAATTTTGCATTTAGGATGGATTCTGGCCAATGAAGACCTGAAGATCGAATAATATTTAGGGGATGAAATGGACCAAATACTTAATTTTTGTTAGTTTTTCTGGTCGCTCCAGAGGCCGCAATTATGGTCCGAATATCGCGAAATTTTACATGGAGAAGGGGATTGGGCCAAAGAATAAGCATGTCTGCTTTGATAAAGATCTGCCAATATTTAGCGGGTCAAATGGACCCTGATTTTTTTGTGTGAAAAATGACAAAATTTGTATTCTATAGCATATATATTTACCACTGAAGGATATAGACCCGAGAAGTTGATAGTATATCCAAGAGGTGTAGTTGACCTTTAAATTAAGATCAATTATATTGTTGTATGTGCTCGGATGTGGGAGTTACACCTAAATATTTACAGGTATCTCCGTATTCGTATATTATTTAGTAACCCATTATCCATATATCCCATACTCTAAAGAGCGGAACTATAGCGCTGATGGCTTTGAAATGTTCCCTGAGGATCCACGTATGGTCAATTATCGGTGATGATCAGATAATAATTATGGAATGAAGTGGACCGTAAACTTAATTCTTTGTGTTATTTTCGAGTCGATCTATAGACCACAAATGAAAGCCGAACATCACAACACAACCCACGGTGAAGGGAATCTGGACAATAGCTGTACTGAATACTCGTAATATTCGGAAAATATGTCAGTGTGAGGAAGAGGTGCTGTTTACCTCTAATCGGGCAAGAGGGTGCAAATATCACGAAATATTGCCCAGGCTCGGAATAAACATCCGCAGAAAATTTGAGTTCCTTGGTGGTTGTTGTGTAGGGTATCGTATGGTCGGCCCCGTCCGACTATGCTGCTCCGCTCACTGGTTTTACATTATCATTGAGTAGAAAATCTCCGTAACAACAATAATCAATATTGGTCCAAGTTTTAAATTCTTATGGAGTGTTAAATCTTCCAAATAAAAAATTAAAACGATAATTCAGCCAGTGAAAAAAGTTATGTTCGGTCAGACCGAACTGTGTATACCTTCCACCATAGGTATACTGACAGGACTGATACTGATAACGCATGGTAGAATATTAAATCCTCAAACTACTGTAGATTACAATTATGAGGCTGTGAATAAAGGAGGACCACTGTTATTTCATAGTGTACGAATATTACATGAAGACTAGGCCTAATTAGTGACCGATATATGTCGATTTTGAACCCAATATTTTAGTTTTGTATGTCGGTGGAGATCTTTACTATTTGCCAGTTTGGTTTGTGGTTGAAAATAGGCGATTTTCCATGTCATTAACATTAAGTGTGCCCATTTGTAAGCCAGTTGAAAATCGTCAAAATTTCAAATCGAGAATTTTGAAATTTATTAAACCTTATAAGTCAGATCTCGTACAAGGTATTCTATGTGGAGAAGAAATTCAGAAGTCTTCGATGGCATCTTATGTAGAGGGCCTCTAGAACGACTTCTGGGAATACCTGCGGAAGGGTTTCTGTATTAATAAAACCCCTGCATAATCTTTCGGGTGGAGTAATATGTGGAGTAGACATCTGAAATATTTTTTACACGAGGAGGACTTCTAGACTTTTCTATGTTGAGGCATATAAAGGACCATAGGGGACCCATAAAGTGTATTCAAAATGTTTTTGGCACTTATTTTTACTCCGTCAATTGTTATGACATTTGCTCTCAAAATCCAAGCTTAGTGTTTACTTCGCCCGACTATACTTCTTTGCGTACTGGTTTTTTTCCATTTATTTATGTTACGTCGGTGTGAAATATAACAGCTGTGGATTGACTGTTGTCTTTAGATATAGTATTTAAATAAATTATCAATTAATATTTAGCTATAAATTGTATAATATTATTTGCCTAATAATTTTTTAATTAAAATTATAATTATAGATAATCTACTGATTACAAACTACGCAATAAAGTTACACATTTAAATATCTCTGGCACTATAAAAAATTTAAATTCACATCAAAATTTATTTCATATTCAATATTTTGTGGCTTAAAACAAAACAAAATAATAAAAAACGAAAAAATTAATATAGAACAAAATCATAAATATGCCAATGGTTTGAAATGCCCAATAAAATCCTTGGACATTTAATGTTCGACAAGTGTTGAATTTGTGCCTGGTTTCATGGCAAAAGAGGCGCTTTCCGAATAATAACAGTTACCTCATAAACAAATTTCAATTAACGCCGAACCGAAAGAGGATCTCGGCAAGGTAAAAAGGTTGGTTGATTTTTAAATGCCTTTGACCCAAATTCAAAGTCGGAAAAGGGCGACAACGGTGTTTTGTTCGAAATGCCATCAAAGCAGGCCCATAAACATAAATGTTATCAACACCGGCCAATCGAATAGGGAGTTTGAGATATAAAAGGAATGCACAAAAAAAAACTAAATTGAAAATATGCCAATCTCATAAAAAATGTTGGCAACATTTTGTTTTCTGTTTTTTTCTTTTTTTTTTAGCGACCAGAAAGGTGTGCATCAGCCGTGGTGATGATGATGCTGTAATCATCTGAAAGGTTCAGTCGCCTGTCAAGCTAAGTAGGAAGACATTTGAGTTTGAGAATGAGAAGAACCGGCAAAATTAAAAAAAAACTGGATTCATTAAAGAAGACGAACCGCCTGTTTTACCGTAACGTTCTTATCATTTTCTGTGCAGAGTGCAGTTCACTTTTAATGTCAGGGTCTTCGGGACCTCATCATCATCGTCGTTGAGTTCAACATTGTCGCCATGATTATCACTGGGATCGGCTGCATGCTAAAATTGATTGTTAATTAAATTTTTGTTAGCAAATGCCGGCGAAAAAAATCAAGTCGTTATATTCTGTGATATGTTTAGCGGCTATTACTTTCGTTTTTTCAGATACCAGGAAACAATGTTTCTTTATTGAGAACATCTGCTAATGTACAGTGAGGTGAAACTCGGCATTTGTTCTATGTGTAGATCACCTCAAAAGATTCGTTAATTTATAGACGAACTTCAGAAGGAATTTTAGTAGAAAAATAGAAAGGCTTTGTATAAGAGAAGTCGTCTAGTGCTCAGGTCTCTGGCGGATCCTCTATGAAGGAGAATAACTCTACCTTAAATACCCTAGAAGGGGTAGAAATCCCTTTGAAAGTCTCTCTATGAACATAAGATTTTATCCAAGGACCAAGGACTCTAGCAGATCCCCTATGATTAGAAAGTACAATTTAGAGCTCATCATCACGAAGACTTCTAAAGGAAGTTCTTATTTTTGTCCCCATGAACTTTTCCTATGTATAGAAGTTCCACCTAAAGGACAATTTTTGGCATAGGCCCTATATATAGGCCCCATCCCATTTTCGGTATTTTGAAGGTTTTATCCGCATATACCCACCGAAGAAACAGTCATTTGGCATTCCGGGTTTTCGGATGGCGACAAATATTTTTTTCGTACCGTCCCAATTTCTGTATTTTCAAGATGTATATTCCATTTTCAAATTCAAGAGACTGCAATTATTTTTTCCACAAAGTTTTTTTGATCGAAGGCTTTGACATTGCCCTCATAAAAAGGTCTCGCCCCCTCGGTATTTTAAAGAATTTTACCACATAAATTACAATGACATTATTCCTGAAGAAATGTCCCAACATTTTAATACACACCGATCTGTTGGGGTTTATATCCTCAGCCTTATGGCGAATGAGGGTATATACACTTTTATACGGCAAAAATGTGAGTCACCAAAACCTGAAGATGACACCCATTGGTCTACTCATTTTGGTACCCCCCAGGAATGATCAAACATTTCAATATTTATAACTCCAATATTGGTTTACTCCTTCTGGTACCTCCCCCAATTTTTTATAAACTATGCGATCAGGCGAATGCAATGCCCGATTTGAACCAAACTTTGAAAAGCCTATTATATTTACCAAACTAGATTAAGTCCGAAAATTGGACCCGTCTGACCTTCATTATCCTTGAAAAAATATACACTTCCAAATCCACGCTTCTGGTGGTCCTAGGAGAAATATTATTTAAAAAGAGTTCGGACTATTATTGGTTCTTTATTTTTTTTAATCCCCACTTCTGGTTGTCCTAGTCCTTGTGTTTTTAATGCCATGTTTATGGTAGTCCTTAAGATCCAAGGATAAATAATCTTTATAAACATTTCGGGCTATTATTGATACTTTATTTTTTTTAAACAACCCTTCTGTTTGTCCTTGATTTTTATAATTTCCATGCTTATGATAGTCCTTAAAAATAACCATTAAAAATCCTTGATTTCTTTTAAGAATTCATGCTTATAGTGGCCCTTAAAAGTATCCTTTAACAAATTCAAGATCCTAGTGGCCCTTGTATTTTTCTTATAAAACTCCCCGCTGTTGATTGTCCTTGCAAAAAAATGCTTTAAAAGGATCCACGCTTCTGGTGGTCATCGAAAAAAAAATTAAAAAAGGTTTCTTTAAAAATCCAGGATTGTAATGGTCCCGAAAATTGGCCGGTGGCCCTTGAAAAAATATTCTTTAAAATACCGATGCTTCTCGTAATCATTAAACAAAAATCTTCTTTAAAAATCCAGCCTTGTTAACCCCATGCTTCTGACAGTTCTTGAAAAATATTTATTAAAAAATCTGGGCTTTTATTGGTCCTTGAAAAGAATATTCTTTAAAAAGTCCACTCTTTTGGTGGTCCTTGAAAACAAATTATTTAAAAAATGCACGCTTCTGGTGACCCTTGAACAAATATTGGTCCTTGAAAAAATATTATTTAAAAAGTTCGCGCTTCTGGTGGTGTTCCTTTAAAATTCCACGTTTATTTCAAAATATTCTCTAAAAAATGCAATGTCTATGCTTCTGATTGTCCTAGAAAAAGTATTCTTTAAAAATCCGCCTGTATGATAATCCTAGAAAATTATACTTTAGAAAATCTGCGTCTATGATAGTCATCTAAGAAAAATCCTTAAAAAATGAACACATATGTATTATAGTCCCAGAAAAATATTAAAAAGTCCACTCTTGGACAAAGTATCTTTTAAAAATCTGCGAGTATGATAGTCTTGGAAAAAATATATTTTAACAAATTTAGGCTTATTAGTTCTGGAAACATTTATTCATAGAAAAAATATTCTTTTAAAATCGATATATGATAGACTTACGAAAAATATCTACGCGTTCTAAAGCCTTTGAAAAAAAATATTTTTTATACGTCCACGCTTTTTGTGGTTCTTGAGAAAATATTCTTTTGAATGTCAACGCTTCTAGTGGCTCTTCAATAAAATATTCTTTAAACGTCCCCGCTTTTTGTGGTCCTTGAGATAATATTCTTTCTTTTGGAGACCCTTCAATAAAATATTCCTTAAATATGCACGCTTCTGGTGGTCCATGAAATAATAATAATTAAAAAATCCACGCTTCTGGTGGTCTTTGAAAAAATATTCTTTAAAAAATCCTGACGTATGTTGGTCCTTAATAAAATACTCTTTAAATAATCCACGCTTCTGGTGGTTGTTGAAAAGAAAATTTAATTCACGTTTCTGGTGGTCCATGAAAAATATTCATCATAAATATCCACGCTTCTTGAGGTCGTTGAAAAAATTTTCTTTTGCAAATTTATACATCTTGTGGTCCTCTGAAAATTCACGCTTCTGGTGGTTCATGAAAGAACATTCTTTAAAATGTACCCGATTCTGTTAATCCTTAAAAAATATTTTTTAAAAATCCACGCTTTTGTTATTCCTTGATAAAATGTGTTTTTAGAAGTCCAAACTTATTAAAAAATCCACTCTACTGGTAGTATTTGGAAAAATGTTCTTTAAAATGTTCACGGTGGTCCTTGAAAGATATTATTTAAAAAGTCCACAATAATCGTTAAACATCCACCATTCTGATGATCCTTGAAAAATGTTCTGTAAAAATGCACGCTACTGTTTGTCTTTGAAAAATGTTCTGCAAAAATTCACGCTACTGTTTGACTTTGAAAAATATTCTTTAAAAAAATCCACGCTTCTGTTATTTATTGATAAAAATGTGTTTTTAAAAGTCCAAATTTCTGGTTGTCTTATAAAAGTATTCTTAAAAATCGACACTTCTGATAGCCTTTGAAATAAGATTCTCTAAAAACTCCGCGCTTTTGTTGGCCCTTAAAGAAATATTCTTTAAAAAATCAAAGCTTTTTGTGGCCATTGAAAAATATTCTCTAACAAATATATACTTCTGGTAGTCCTTGAAAAAATATTATTTAATATGTACATGCTTCTGGTGATCTTTAACAAAATATTATTTAAATAGCACTCGGCCCTTGAAGTGCATGAAAAAATATCCTTTGAAAGATCCACGATTCTGGTGGTCCTAGACAAATATTCATTAAAAACCAACGCATTGATATTTCTTGAAAATATATATTTTTTTAAACCACGCTACTGATGGTCCTTGGTCATATATTCTTTGAAAAAACCGCTTTTAGAAAAAATATCCCTTAAGAATCAGCGTTTATGATAGTCCTGGAAATAACATTTTTTTGACAAATCCAGGCTTATTATTCCTGAAAAAATATTCTTTGAAAAGTGCAGCTTATGATAGTCCTAACTCTATAAATGTCCTTTTAAAATCGTGGACATATGATAGAGTTAGGGATATTTCTTTTTAAAAATCTACGCTTTTAAAGGTCTAAGGAAAAAATATTTCAAAATACCCTTGCCTATGAAAGTCTTCGAAAAATTATCTTTTAAATCAGACCTCCAATAGTCCTTATTATAGTCCTTGAAAACAAATAATCCTTAAAACTCCACGTTTTTATTGGTGCTTCAAAAATATAGTTTTAAAAAATCCACGTTAGTAACTTTTACTTCGAACTTCGAAACACTGTGCAGCAGCAATGTAGGCTGTAACCAATTTTTTCTTTCTTAATGGAATTAAATAATCTGTTGTTGCAATACTAACAATTCGTGAAGTGTTTCGTATTCCATCCAACAAAGCTGATTAAAATTCACCTAAACAAAACGCCTAGCCGGAACAGTTCTCCAGTCCACTCTCCATCATGATGGTGATGATAATCAGCAGCTGTTCGTATTCATTTCGTTACACTTTCAAAGTCACTTTGATAAAGTGGGCCATAATATTGGCTAAAATGTTACCCTTTACGATAATTGCTATTAATTTAATAACATCGGACACAAAGGACATAATAGTTCTTTACGGTATTTTAACGCTAAGGTTTTTGTTTGTTGTTGTTTTTGGTCAACATTTTGTTCGACACAATGTTTTTGGTAGTCATGTTCAAGTGTGATGTTTCTGAAATGGTTGCATGCTCACACTGCTATTGCCTATTTTGGTAATGAAATTGTAGTTTTTAAGGTGATCATTAATGGGGTACTTTGTGCAGAAATTTTCCATCAACAAGGTATGTATGAAGGATGGATTGCTATGGGGCTTGGAATAGTAATATTTACGATAGAAGTATATTCGAAGGTGTTTTATGTTCATAAGAATTTTTATGGGAAGAATAATGTCACATATTAGCTTGGGGAAAAATAAATCCATTAGGTTAGACCGGTCGTCGAAAATGTCGATAAAATCGGAGAAATTATCGAAGTTGACCGACATGATAGCAGTCGTAACATCGTCCAGGATCTATAAATCGACCATGTCAACCCGATCGTGGTCAAAAAGCGGTAAAGCACCTAAAACGGTGGCCAAACCAAGAATAACGGCCAGGAAGGTTCGATATGCATAAGGTGGGACTGGAAGGGGATTTTTTATTATAAGTTACTTCCATATGGCCAAACGCTAAATTCGGATCTCTACTGTCAACAACTGGACCGTTTAAGATATCAATTGATCAGAAACGGCCAGAATTGGCCAACAGAAGAGGCATATTTTTCCACCAGAACAACGCTAGGCCGCTAGGTTTAGAATAATTTTATATTTCATAAGAATAATTTTTGATCGAAATTGTAAATATTTTAGGGATATATCAAAACATGGACCTATATTGATAATTCTTTGCATAGATCTATGTCAAACTCCAAGTATTTATTTCCTTGTAAGGAATACCTGTTTTCGATGCGTATAAACTCAATGCACGTTTTGACATAATCCTTCTACATATGCAATTTTACTATCTACCTCCATGTTGATCGAGTTTCAGTAAAAAATATATTTTAACCTACTTCCCATTTGTCTCATTTTAGCTCCCTGGCTTTAACCATTTTCATGTGTAATTTCAATTTATTATAAATCATTTCCTTGTAATATAAAACACATTCACTTTCCCTACCGGACTTCCAAGCCCAGGCTATTTAGTGCACTTGGTGTTGAACAGATTGTCAATACCTTCATTTACACCTGTCCGCTGGCACCGGCGGTTGCTGGGCAAATGGATGACGCTGGTATGTATGTGAAAAAAAACATTTTATTATTTTTCGTATGAATTTCACAAACGTCTGCAACACCTCGTCGCGACACCAAAACAAAAGAGCTACAAAATAAACATTTAATTCCAATTAGGCTATAAATTTATGTTTCACCTTTTTTTGGGAAGGGGGGAAGATCGCAATATTTACAACGCGATGTAATGAAAAAAATTATCAAAAAAGACAAAACTTGTAACAACAATGGGTGGAATTTGTTCGGAAATTCAGGAAGCGTAAAAAAGACTTTCAAAGACGAGCTGAACTTTTTCACTGACTTTCATAGACGAGTTAAAATGAGTATTTCATAGACGAGCTGTAGGAGAGAGTATTGAATAGATGAGCTAAAGCAGGGAGTCTTTCATAGACGAGCTGAAGCAGGGAGTCTTTCATAGACGAGCTGAAGCAGGGAGTCCTTCAGAGATGAGCTGAAGTAGGGAGTCCTTCAGAGACGACCTGAAGCAGGGAGTCCTTCATAGATGACCAGAAGCAGGGAGTCCTTCATAGATGACCAGAAGCAGGGAGTCCTTCATAGATGGCCTGAAGCAGGGAGTCTTTCATAGACGAGCTGAAGCAGGGAGTCCTTCAGAGACGACCTGAAACAGGGAGTCCTTCAGAGACAACCTGAAGCAGGGAGTCCTTCATAGATGACCAGAAGCAGGGAGTCTTTCATAGACGACTTGAAGCAGGGAGTCTTTCATAGACGACCTGAAGCAGTGAGTCTTTCATAGACGACCTGAAGCAGGGTGTATTTCATAGACGAGCTGAAGCAGGGAGTCTTTCATAGACGAACTGAAACAGGGAGTATTTAATACACGAGCTAAAGTAGACAGACTTTCATAGAAGAGCTCATGCAGGGATTTCTTCATAGGTTTCTTTATATAAGTGCTGGAGGTCGGTGGGTCTAAAAATCTGAAGGTCAGTGAATCACTATAGACGATCAGAAGGCCAGGGATCAGATTTTAGTCTTTATTATTTTAGATTTCAGCCTTTATATTAGTCTACATAGAAAAGGCGAAGGTCGATGAATGTGAGGTAGCTGAAGCTCGTCTGTAAAGACTCCTTGACTTATCAAAAATATTAATATTAATATTCGTAATAGAATATGTGATTTTCTAACAATTGGGGTATTGATGGCGTATTTGTGTTGGCAACAATTATACGCCATCTTATACGCATTAATTTTTTATTCAGTAAAACTTTGTAATAAGAATTTAAACTGTAATTTTTTAAACGTCAAATGTTCGTGCTTAATAAAAATTACTAAAATAAAGTATTTTATTATTTCATTTCAAGTTTAGGCCAATTGGTCTTTGTTGTGGTATCTGACATAATAATTTGAAACGAACTGATAATATATAAAATGTGATAATAAGTCAAATTCACACAGCTTTTTCGGATACATTACAAATGATGATGATTATAGTTTTTATAGAATATGCTTTTTTATAGAATATCCAAGGCGTATGAGTGCTGTTAATAGTTATGCGCCACTTTATAATGATGCATTATTTATGGACCAACCGCCACGAAATTTTATATGTCGAATGGGTTCTGGCCAAAGAAGACCCCTATTGTTTCTGGTAAAGATCGGTTAATATTTAGGGGATGTAATGATCAAAACCCTTATTTTTTCGGTTTTTCTGGTCGCTCTAGAAGGCCTATATATTTACTCTTGTAGGACATAAACCTGAAAACTTGATAGTATATTCAAGAGAAGTGGTTGAATTTTAATTTAATATTGATGTATCTACTCTGTTGTGGGAGTTATAATTAAATATTTACGTGATATTTTATAACAATTAAGGTATCCGTGGCGTATTAGTGCTGTCAATATTTATACGCCACAATATTTAAATATAAATTAGCGGAATTAAACGAAAATATTATCCAGGCCTTCAGCAGATAAATGATGGCCAGTGTGTTTCTATAGAGGTTCTATATACGAGAGGTTATAGAGGTGCTGATGATCAGGGAGCCTTTATAGACATGAAGAATGGCTGGGAGCCTTTATAGGTGAACTCATGTGCAGACAGTCTTTCATTGACTAGCAGAAGTCCAATTAGCCTCTCAGTGATGTGCGGGCATGGTGTCTTTACGATTACGATCTGTAGCTTAGGGTGTCTTTACAGACATGCTGAAGCTTAGGCTAGCTGATGCTCCGGAAGTTCTGATAGCCGAGCTCATGCTCAAGAGATCGTTATAGACCAGCGAAAATTAAGGGAGGCTTTATAGACAAGCTGAAGGGTATGGTGGAACTGGAGCTCAAGGAAAATTCATAGGTGATCAGTCAGTCTCTTATTGACGAACTTAATCGGAAGAGGCATTTAAACACGAACTGAATGTCATGATGTCTTTAAAGACGAGCTAAAGCTCTGAATCTCAGGTATTCATTATACACGAGCTGGAACTCAGGAAATCGATATAGACGAGCTTAAGATCAGGTAGTGGAAACTGTGGTACCAACTGAGTTTATGATGGTCAGTACACGAGCTGGAACTCAGGAAATCGATATAGACGAGCTGAAGATCAGGTAGTGGAAACTGTGGTATCAACTGAGTTCATGATGGTCAGTCAGTATTTAGGGTCGCGTGGAAGCTCTGGGAGTTTTTATAGATAAGCTAATGGCCAGAGAGTATTTCATTGACAATTGGATGTTAGGAAGTCGACATGAGCTGAAGTTCTTATAGACTAGCTGAAGTTCAGGGTGTATTTTTAGACTGATGAGCAGGTAGTCTTGCGATAACGTACTACAGATTAGGTGTTATAGTCGAGCTGAAGGTCAAGGAATCTTTTCGTAAAGCTAGAGTTTAGACTCCCTAGATGATCGGTCAAGGAGTCCTTATAAAATGCCTGTGAGTCTTTTTATGCGAGCAAAGGATCAGATAATCTTTCAAAAACTGAAAGCTATAGGATTGGAAATTTTTCAAGGCCAGCTGAATGACTGGGTACCTTTCATTGATGAACTGAATGGCAGGGTGTATTTCTGAGACTATATAAATGTCCGGAAAAGCTGAAGGCGATATTGAACTTAGATAGATGAGCGGGAGAGATGTTGATTTTTATATTAAGCTGAAGGCCACGAATCCAATCGATGGTCAGGAAGTCTTTTGTAGACGAACTTTAAAAGCCAAGAATCTGTTATGAACCAGTTGTCGCTTCAAAATCTCTCATTGATGAAGTTCAGGGTGTCTTTATAGACGAGGAGCAGGGAGTCTTTCGATAACGTGCTGAAGTCCATTGAGGTTTTTTAGTCCAGCTATGGGTTAGGGAGTCTTTATAAAGGCCAGACTGCTTCGATGATCGGGAGGTCGAGGTGTTGGCGAGCAAATGAGCAGGGAATATTTTAAAGACTGAATTCTAAAATATTGGGCATTTTTCAAAGCCGACTGAAGGACTGGGTGTCTTTCATTTATGAGCTGAATGGCAGGGAGGTACTGAAGACCAGGGAGGTTTTATAGTCCACTGAATGTCAGGAAGTCTTTGTGAAGACCAAACGATCGGGAGGTTGGGGTGTTAGGTGAGCAAGGGATCAGGGGGTCTTAAGAAGACTGAAAACTAAAGGATTGTGCATTTTTAAAGACCGGCTGAAGGACTGGGTGCTTTTCATTGATGAATATTATTGAGACAATAATCATATTACACAGATGACTTGAAGAGCTGAAGGTGGTATGGAGCTTAGATAGATGATCGCGAGAGATATGGATATTCAAGAACGCCACAAAACCATCAAACACAATGAATGATCAGGTAGTCTTTCATAGACGAACTTTAAAAGCTAAGAATCTGTCATGAGCCAACTGAGGCTTCTAAAAATCTCTCATTATCCTCCCTCCTCTTGACTGTGATTAACGAGCATTTAACGGGCAAAAAATAGTCATTCCATAAAACTTCAGACATAATTGAGACGATTATTAATAAACGATTGGAAGGGTTCCACCACCTTTATAGACGAGGTGAAAGCCCGATAGTCCTTATAGACAAGTTGAATGTCATGGAGTCTGTGCAGATGAGCTTCAGGTCAATAAGTCTTTATAGTCGAATGGAAGGTCAGAGAACCTAAACAGTCGTTTTATAGTGTTCTAGATGGTCAGGAAGTCTTTATAGACGAACTAAAAGTCGGGAGTCTTTATATGCGGGATTGAGAACAAGAAGTTTTTCAATGCGCTAAATCCCAGGTATTCTCTTAGGAAGTTTTTATAGGGGAATTTCAGAAACTGCATTTTTAAGATCTACTCACATTCTCAGGACAGGAAAATCTCCCATTGTCCTCTACATAATTTAACTATGATTAACGAACATTTAACTGGCAAAAAATAGCCATGCCATAAAACTTCAGACATAAATGAGTCGATTATTTATTTCCAAACTTCAAAAAATAATACACCATTGGCTCACCCTGCTTACCCAACAACTGTCGAATATTTTTCGGGGTGACACTTATTTTTTTGGTGTTTAAATTTATGATTATTAATTGTAGGCTTTTTTAAGTGCAAAAACGAAGAAGAAGGTGAAACGTCATTTATTTTTATTGTTTATAAGTTGGCGGGTTATGAGCAAAGCATAATACCTGCCGACCTTTTGATCAATTGATTGGGTAAGAGATGCATGCAGGATCCCCTCCCAAAAACATAAACCATAAAACATCAATGTAACGGCTCATTTTTTTTTGGATATCTCGTTTTTTTCTCTTTGCATATAATTTGTGGTCATTTGCCGAACGCCTCATTAAAGTTAAGCATCATTTTGTCGTTTTGTTTTCTTTGTTTTTCGACGATTTTGGTGATATCGGGTTTTCACTTAACCTGGCGTGGAACCTAATTGATTTATGACATTCATTTTTGCCCAGGGTTTTTTGTTCGGTGTCATCTGAGCATCTGATCATTTAAGGTGATAATTATTAATGGGTCTCTTATTACACACCGGGGCTATAATTCACACACAAAAGGCAGCCATTTGCGACTGGTCATCTAGTTTAAAGTGACCAATGTGCAATTATTCCGGTGATTACCTTCATATTTAAAGGTGCTAATAAATCATGTTTACTTTCGGTTGTTTTGTCGCCTGTTGTTGTTTTTTCTCTATCTTTGTCCTTAAATAAGTAATTGAGTATTTTAGTTGTATGATTATTTAAATATGGACCAGTATTGCATCTGCTTAGCCGGTAGAAATAGTGCAGGAAGTGAAACTATTTTGATTGTACTCTTAGTAAATTGTCTGCTAGTAGGTAGGTTGCTTAAATTTGAGCTGAGGGATAGGTATTCTTTAAAGAAGACAAAGAGTCCGGGATTTTGTATTAGGGACGGTAAAAGTGTTTCTAAAACTTTAAATGGGTTTTTCTCAAAACAGTGTTTTCACAAATAATCCAATCCATTCTGTGTCGTTTCTTGGATCCGTTGAAAAGTCCAACGTGTAAGAACACGAAACAGTACCCTTACACCACTTGGGAATAGGTACTTTAAGATTATTTTTAATGACGTAGATTTTATATCTGGTTGATTTTATTGTCAAGGGCGGGTAGGTTGGAGTTTTAAACTTCATCTAAAGGCTATAAGAAAAAATACTGAAGATAATCAGAAGTGAAAACAGTTTATTGTTTGAAGACAGTCAGATGCGTGGACTCTTTAAACTCTTTTAAAAATATTCATAGACAAACTTAAGGAGGAATGTTTCATTAAGAGGGAGTCTTTATTAAATAGGTCGGAGTGGTATTATAGACGAAGGAAAGGAAGATTTTAACAGAGGTACAGGTAGTCTTTTTAAATGAGCTAAAGACAATTTGCATTAATAAACGTGTTGAAGGGGTGCTGAATTTTCGAAAATCGTTCATAAACGAGTTTTTGGGCAAGACTCCATGTAATGAAACTAAAGGGCTAATTGTCATTCGATGGACATCTATTAAATATCAGTGGTCCTGATGCATATATCTGGTTTGTCTGGTGTGAAATTTTTTATAAATTTATTATGACATATATTGATTTATTGAGATTTTTGAGATTGCAAGAGACAATGATTTTTTAAGACTGCTGGAGGTCCATACCCTTTAATCTTTTTTAATAATTGTCACAGGTACGGATCTTTATATAATGCATTTAAAAATACTATCGGGACGGGGATCCTCCAGAATATTCTCAACACAAACAGATTCCCGCACTCTTTAATTTTGTTTAAGCCTATGATATGCGTAGTCTTCGTGAAAATAGTTTTGAAGGACCAGGATTCGTAATAGAAGCTAAATGTCAGGAAGATTTTGCTGAAGAACTGAAGAATAGGTGGACGGATGCAATGCATTTTAATTTATAGCAAAAACGTGGTATCTTAATATATAGGTTGAAGTGGGTATATTTTAGGCGTGCTCAATAGCCTTTTCTATACGCATTGATGGGTCTGAGTGTTATGCGTGCGATGAAGCAAAAGGGTAGTTCGTCATTCTATGAACATCCATTCTAACATATTTAGGCGTGAACTCTGTAAGACTACATGATTTTTTATAAATATTTTTTATTTTTATTTTTTTAAGGCTGTGGGATTTTTATTAAGCCTGTGGAATTTTAGAAAATTAATATTTTTGGAGGAACGGTTCTTTAGAGAATGAATTTGAAAGACTATCAGTGATTACAAAAAACTTAAAGACAAGTAGATTCAGGCACTCTTTAATATATCTTTGAAACCTGTGATATGTGTAGGCTCATTGAAACTATGTTTAAAGGACCAGGCTTTATACATGATCTGCAGGGCGGTAATTATTAATAAAAGCTAAGAAGAACTGAAGGTCAGGGAGTAGTACAGAAGGGAGTTTTTATTTATTGACGTGCTTAAGACCATAACAAGTTAAAGGGTAGGAAGCTGGGTGGTAGGAAGTTATTCAAGGACGGGTTGATCGGTCGGATGTGATGAAGCTAAATGACAGGTTGTCATTCTATATACATCTATTGAACTTCGATGTTTTCCACAGCTTCAGGCGAGAACTCTTTAAGACCATTTAAGTGGCTTCTTTAAACACATTTTTGAAGACTCATTTTCTAAAATTTAAGGGAACCGCCCCTACCCCATTCTCGAATTCAAATTTGTATGCTTTTTAATCGACAGGCAAATGAAGGACATTACATTAAAGACTTCTAAATTTCTATATAAGCACTTGAAGACTTAAAGGATAGGAAAGTGAATTGACACAATTTTTTTGTTTTTTTATACCCTTCACCACACTGTGGTACAGGGTATTATGTATTTGTGCATATGTATGTAACAGACAAAAGGAAACGCGATAGACACATGGTTCCTTTTGAGAATATGCATAGAATCACTTTCTGAGTCGATTTACGCATGTCCGTCTGTCCGTCCGTCCATGTAATTTTGTGAATAAAGTACAGGTCGCATTTATGATCCGATTTGAATGAAATTTGGCATTTGTCACTTATTTGGCCCAAGGACGAACCCTATTGAAATTAAAGTTTCCTGAAAATCGGTTCAGATTTAGACATAGCTCCTATATTTTCGTCCGATTTAAGATAAATGGTGTACCAAAGTCCCTATATATATTTCAATTTGCACGGAATTTGGTACCGCGTAATGAATTAGGTCTAGAATAATGTGTGTTAAGTTTCCTAAAATCGGTTCAGATTTTGATATAACTTCTATATCTGACCAAATGAAAAATTTAGTATCGGTTGCAGAATGACATGTTTATGAATCCAATTTCATTTTACTGGTCCTTTAAAAATGCGACGTCCTAAGTGGTGAGGGGTATTATATAGGCGGCCCGTCCGACTTTATTTCTTTCCTTACTGTTTTTTTTTTGTAATTGACAAAAAGTCCTTCTTTTCGTCAGCGGGCATGATTTAAACTGGAACATTAGAATTAAAAAATTCCAAAGTGTACATACAGGCCTGACTCTGGTATGAACTAAAATTATTAACATCGCACTTACGACCACAAACTATGTTAGAAAAAGAAGATGATATTGGCTGACATTTATCCTAGTTCATACGAAAACTATGTTCTTACTGCTTAACGTTTTAACATTTGGAACCGATTGGATTGTTAGCTTTTGAGATATCGTGCCCGACACTGTTACCACAAAAATGCGCTTAAAGTTTGAGAATCTCTTCTGCCATCGCTTGATGTGGACACAATAAATCGTCTATATATTCAACATTTGTTCAGATTTTAACCTGATTTTAATGGGACATTCCTGAATTAGTTTAAGTTCGAATAAAAAAACACAATTTTTCGAAACCCAGAATTGCGGTTAACCTTAAGAGATTTTTGGAGTGTCAGAATCTGTACATGAACTGAATCGTAGAATTTCTTCACAGAATAGTCGGACCCATTATTGGTATTTGGAGGCTGTATCCGTATTTTCTTAAATAAAGTAGCTTTCGGGTTATTGGAGGGTTAAACATTTTTTGCAGAAAATTTTCGATATGGTTCCATGTTTTGACATAGTCCCCAATATAAAGGTTACGCCTCATTATCGGAATTTTGAGGGTTGTAACCGCATATTTCCAACATCCGTTTGCAACACGTAGACACATTCACCGGAGACCCCAAAAAGTACATAATTTTGACCAAAAAAAGAAAAAAAGGGGTGTCGACTATTCATGTCCGTCTCTCTGGTAAAATCTCGATAGAGATCGCAATATGTGAGATAGAGATTTTAAATTTTGCACAGGGATTGCTCATAGGATGGTTGGTATTGAAAATGGTCCCCGATATGCTCCATATAATGGTACACCCAAATATTCGGTATTATGGTGACAGGGTTTTCAACCGAATTGGCTGTAATTTGCAATGTTGGCTTATCATTAGGTGTCAAATCTTCCTAACGAAAATGATCAATATTGGGTCACTTTATAGGGTAGCCCCCTATAACAGTAACCCTCACTATTCGATATTTTGGTGGTTTTAGACACGTCTTTAACAGAATGAGATGTAATTTAGTATTTTGGATTCACATTGGGTATCAGATCTGCCTACGAAAATTTATCAATATTGGCTTATGGTTTGGGGTAGTCATGTAATCGTACCCCCAATATTGGTAGTTTGATGTTTTTGGGTACATGTTTCAACCTAATTGGCTGTAATTTGGGCTGTGGTATGGTAGTAATTTTCCTATTAAAAATTATCAATATTATTCCACCGTTAAGGGATGCTTGGGGAGCTTAAACACGCAATTCAATCAATTTGGAAGCAATTTAATATTTTGGATTCACATTGAGTAGAAAATGTCCCTGCCAAAAAGTATCAAAATAGCCTCCATTAGTCGGTATTTTGGGCGAATAGTGTCCACTTCTTCATAACTGAATTGGTTTGGATTTTAATCTTCCTACTTCTTCTTCATAGAATCTTTCTACTAAAAATGGTCGATATTGGTTTTCTTTTAAGGGAATCCCCCATGAGCTTAGATAAGTGCTGTATTTTATATTTTGGATTCTCATTGAGTAGAAAATCTCTCCATCAAAAATTATCAATTATCGGCCCATATTTCCGGTTAGTCCCCATTATTCGATATTTTGTCTTGTTTTTCAACCGAATTTCCTCTAATTTGATTTTTTTAATGTCATTTTACGGTTTGGTATACCTCCCATAGAACGATATCATTCCATCCATGTGGCTGTAATTTGGAATAAAGTGTCCTAAAGGCTGACAGGGAAGCGCCACATTGCCAATATTTTGAAGGTTTTTGCTTGATTTCCCATTTCTAGTGTCTAAAATTGGCATTTCGCAATTTTGGAGGTAAAAACAAATGTAGGTCCGCCCCTTTTTCGGTATTCGGTACTACTACATAACCCAATAACATAGTCCCCATAGAAATCTCCCGATCGATTTAAGGAATTTTTAATACACATGACGTGTGGAGGGTATAAATAGTTCGGCCCGGCCGAAATTAACGTCGCTTTTACTTGTTGCAGAAAGTTGTCAATATAATAACGGTTCTATTGATATATCAATTTTTAGTTTACCCAGCCCATTTTCGGTATTTTGAAGGTTTCAACCGCATTTTCCCACCGAAATGCCTAGTGTCAAAGGTAAAATGAAAGTTAATGTAGGACCAAAAAGAACGGACTGTAAAATAAGTCAAAATGGAATTTATAATTCTTCTCAAACTAATGCTGAGTCCTCTAATGTTGATTTTCGGATACCACATTGTATGTAAATCGACTAATTTTAATGTTGGCAAAAAGTCACTCATAAATTGTGGAATTAATTATTTTAAACGTGTTACCTCGCTGCTCCTTTTTCCGATCATAACGCAACGAAAATGTTTTCTTCAAAATTAAAAAAGACGAACCGTTTTGTTTTGCCGACATTATTAATCTATTCATATTGCCAACGTTTTGTTCTAATCTTTTTATATCATCATCGAACCTGCCATTACTTTTTTCACGTTTACGATCATTTAACGTGACCCAGGAAAAAAAACACCACATTCGTGTTAAATATCAATTACATGATATTGTTATTTTATGGTTTCCCCTTGGAATGACCATGACTACGCTGCAACGAAATTCCTGCAATGATTTATAATAACCACATCGAAAAAGTGACAATCGGTTTTTTGTGTGTGAAGTTATGTAATTCAATGCCACTTTTAATTTGACACACACCAAATATTCATTTCAAAATTGGCGCCATGGATATTTTTTTCGTGCAAAATATACTAATTTCAAATTGATGGTGGTAGGTCTGAAGTTTAATACACGAAATTGACAACAACAAGGAGTAAAAAAAAACGATAAACAGAAATATGAAACGGAGAAACCTTTGAAAAGAAATGAAATTTCTCCTAAGAAAAAAATGTTATCATTTTTATAAAAAAAGTTTTGGAATTTTTTTATTAAATAGTAAAGTTCAAAAAAATTCCCTTAAATATTGCTTAAATATAAATCTTATCCATAAGAGGAATATGACCCCTTAAACTGAGCATGTGTATGTGTGCTATAATATGACACTAATTTGCCATAGAATATGCCACTGGGATTGGTTCCAACAATTCCATTATTGCACAAAGTGCATATTTTATTTTATAGATGGGTTATTGTAATGTATTAAACTTGTGCATATGTATATGTATTGATATGACACACATCCATATGTACTCATATGTGTAGTGTGCGTACGATGTACTTAGATGTAAATTGTATTTTTAACAACTTTATGGCGTCTTAATGTGTCATTTAGAGTCATAAATTTGTTCAGATGAAGAGGATTTGCGCCTACGCATAAAAATTCCTCAGCATCAGAACAATTTGAGCGTAAGAAAATGTGGCAACAAACTGGCGGCACAGTGGTGGTGTGAGGAGATAGAAATCATCCAAACAGAAGATCTCATATTCAAACAAGAGCATAATGGGATTCTAGACATTTAAAGAAGTCTTCTGTGGACATAAGATTCTCTTATAGACGAATCTATTCTTTCGATCATTTTTATACGTAAGTCCTCCAAGGGATCTTAATAGCTATTCAGAGGATGTCTTCTGTATATAGATCATAGATAAATCGACTTCTAGATATAAAAGGTGTTCACAAGGTTTTCATATGCATAATGCCTGAATTTGGCTGCGGATTTATGGTCAACAGGAGAATAAAAGACCTCGTCCCCATATTCACTCCAGTAGATGAGCGAATCGCTATAATCCGCATAAAAGCCAAGTTCTTCTACATCAGTCTTATTTGCGCCCATGCTCCTACCGAAGACAAAGATGATCAGACCAAAGACATATTTTACGAGCGCATATGGTCGCTGCCCTGGTCATGACATTAAAATTCTGCTGGGAGATTTTAATGCAAAAATCGGAAGGGAAAATATCGTTGGCCCCACCGTCGGAAAATTAGGTTGATTGACTTCGCTGCAGCAAAAAAACATGGTAGTTAGCAGAACCAGATTCAAGAATCTCGATATACACAAGACCACCTGGATTTCTCCTGATCAAGCAACGAGAAATCAAATTGATCATGTTGTGCCGGAAGGCATTCATCCAGTGTATTAGACGTTCGATTGATCCGAGGAGCGAATATTGATTCGGACCACTACCTTGTAGCAGCCAAGGTTCGCACTCGTCTTAATGTTGCAGCAAAGGTGCGATCTAACACAACACGGAACTCGACGTCGAAAAGTTGCAAACACAACAGGTAGCCGAGGCCTACTCCGCTCAACTTACCCACCTGCTTGGCAATGGCAAGCAGCAAAAGCAACATTTGGGTACCAAAAACCACCACCAAAAAATCCATGGTACGATCAGGAGTGTCGTAATGCTACTGATGTGAAAAACGCAGCGTATAGGGCAACCCTGTAGCAAAACGTAATGTGATGGAGAATTATCGGGAGAAAAGGAGAGAGAGGAGAAACGTGTTTTCAGAAAAAAGAAGGAAGAACAAGAAAAACGAGATGTACAGAAGTCAGAATGGAGTCCGGAAATTTTACCAACGAGTAAAACAACAAACCGAAGGTTTTGGTGCAAGCACATCCTCCTGTACAGATGAAGAAGGAAACCTGGTGACAGACAACGTATTAAGGATCTAGAAGGAGCAGTTTGAAAAGCTTCTGGTATCAAATAGTGGTGGTGAAGAAGATACCCCAGATCCAATAAGAGATGATGGTGTAGAGTGTATACCCCCTAGCCAAGATGAGGTTATAACAGCAATTAGTCGGCTCAAGAACAATAAACCAGCAGGAGCCGATGGATTACCAAGGAATACATGCACAATGATTGGTACCTCAGCATCCTATGTCCCCTGCACGAAAAAGGAGACAAGACGATATGTGGCAACTATAGAGGAATTAGTCTCCTTCCCATCGCATATAAAGTGATATTCAGCGTGATGTGTGAACAACTGAAGCCAAGGGTCAATGACATTATTGGACCATACTAATGTGGCTTCAAACCTGGCAAATCCACAACAGAGCATATTTTCAAACTGCACCAAATCGTCCAAAGGGCCCACGAAAAATATATCGACACATTTCACTCATTCGACTATAAAGCCGCATTCGACAGCCCTATCCGTTCAGAAGCTTTTAAAGCGCAGGCATGGCTTATTCATTCCTGTAAAATTAATATGACTATGCAGGATAACTTTAACTGGCACAATGTCAGCAGTTAAAGTCGGAAAGGACCTTTCAGAGTTCTTCAATGAGGATTCAGACAAGATGACAGTTTGTCGTATGACCTTTTTAATATCCTGCTGGGCAAAAATTATCATATGAGACGCAAAGGTGAACAAAAATGACACTCTGTACACCAAACAACACATGTTACTTGCCTACGCCGATGTCATCGATATAATGGGTCGAACATTGCGAGCGGTAACAGAAGGAGTCAGCAAAAGATGGTCTGGCAGTAAATGGCGAGAAAATCAAGCTGATGGTATCCAGGCGTAAGACGTCCAGTAGACTAGGACAGACTGTGGAACTTGAGAACTACAGCTTCGAGGTAGTTAAAGATTTTATATACCGTGGTACCGCCATAAATAAAACTAATGACATCAGTTTTGGAATTCCGAGAAGGATAGTGTTGGCCAACAGAAACAAGGCCACCTCCCGCCAGACCAAACTCACACCTTACATTTGCGCAAGCAAATGAGCAGCACTTAAGGTGTTTGAGATAAAAATTCTCCGAAAGATCTACGGGCCGATCATAGTCAGTCGTATCGAACTGCAGCGACTACGGTGGCTAGGCCATGTTGTGCGAATGACTATGATCCAGCTCAAAAGGCACATAAAAGCGGGTTCACGCAGAAGGGCAAGGTCACGAATTAGATGGAACGATCAATTAAAAGACAACATCTCGGAAATATCTTGGATTTTTTTTAAGCTCGGCTTATGGAATAAATGTTCTGTCACAAGTCAGCTAAGTAAGTAATACGTCATAGGCATACTTTAGATTACGAATCGTGAAAGAAATGTAGAAAATTATCAATATAGGTTAGGTAGTTTGAAGTTCAAAGGTAAGAAATATCTTTGAAGAGAATATTTTTAAGGTTTTGGAAAATTACGTCTGAAGCTTTTCAAAATACAGCTAACACAAGGATTGAGGCGTAACTTCATACCGCAACGCAGAAATTTGGATAATTCGGCTCTTGGAAAGGTGTCCGAAGATCCATTTTATTTTATCGAAAAATTGTGTTCAGTGGCGAAATTATGTTTTGGCTCATTGGGTACGTATTTTTTGCCATGGTGGTGATGGTGCCAGATGTCACACAGCGCCCTAACAATGGACTTATTGAGCGGCAAATTTGGTGAACATTTTATTTCATGTTGGGAAGAGTATACAAAAACTGATCTAAACGGATGGATCATGGATGGAGTTATTGCGGTCAACTTTTGGTATTCTTTGTTTGAAGAACGTAAGTATAGATCCTAAAAATTCCCTTAATATTATCGGTATTTCCGGCATTTTGAAGGATTTTATCACATTCCGGAATACAGCCGCACGTTAAATGTATTTCTGGGTACACTTTTTTAGGCAAGCCAGCTTGATTCCTTTCTTGTTGTTTTAAAAATAAAAACAACAAGATTTTTATTTTTAAAGTGGGTTATGGTCACATTGATTACTTTAGGGAAAGGCAGATAAGACTATAGTTTCGGATTTCGCCACAAATCCTCATCAGTTCTCTTAGTTTTTTGTTTGGGATATTGTCCCAGGGAGTCATTTATAACTCCACAAAACAAAAAATCCTTCTTCCCCAATTTTGTTTCATCCACAACGTCAAGCCTAAATACTTTTAGAGAACGCTCTGTTTGAGAATTCTCTAAGAGTCTCAGAAAATGTTGTGGCGGAACATGTAACCATGTGCCATAACTCCACTGTTATGCGTCTCTACTTTGCAGAGAATCAACATAACATGTTTGTTGGTATCGCTGTTATGCGATGACCATTCAAATGACCGTGATGTCGTCTGGGTCCTTTAAGCGTGGAACTTTTTTTGCAGAATATAGTTTAAATTTTTTACATGACCCCACATAAAGATTCCGCCCCATTTTTTTATTTTAGTCAATTTTCATACTGAAATCGCTCCCATTTGTCGTTCCGCGCTTAGGAGGTTGTAAATTATTTGTGCAAACAATTGTTGGTTTAGGTCCATGTTTTGACGTAGCTTTCAGCAACATTTTCGATATTTTTAAGGTTTTAGTCACAATTTCCTGCCTTCGAGGATTTTTGAAGGGTGATACAAATTTTTTTAGAGCATCTTCCATTTAAGGGTGCTTTCCTATTTTCGGTATTTTAAGGTTTTAGCCGCATGTTCCAGCCGTAGACGACGTAATGTGGTATTCATGGTTCATGGTGAGTGCATGCAAATGGGTCCATGGACGTAATGTGGTATTCAGGGTTCATGGTGAGTGCATGCAAATGGGTTCATGTTTGGGAATAATCCCCGCCCTCACTTTTAAATATTTTAAAGGTTTTAGCCGACACGTGTTCATAGATGGTGAATAGCGTCCTCATGAAACGATCCCAACCAATTTGTGATATTTTAAAGATTATGAAGATTATTATGTTACTTCGGATTTCTGGTGGCGGAAAATTCCTATTGGGGATACAAGCCTTTGTTGAGTATATGAAAATCCCAGAAAGAAAAAAATCGCCATAGGTCAATGTTCGGAGATATTGACCTATGGTATGAAGATATATCTTCATACATTCGGCCTTGCCGAACTTAGTGACTTGTTTATTTTTCACCTCAAATTATATTCCTTTGTAACCACTGTCCCGACAAATTGTTGTAACATCAGTGTGGCGTCATCATTGGCAATAAGTGCGTTGCATCAACACTAAATAAACAGAAGAACAGCCACATCAACATCATACTAACCAACCCACAATAAAGTACAAAAACAAAAGCAAAAGAACGCAATTTTCCAATGCAAAATCCAACTCGTTTTCACAAAGCAACAACAACAACAAGAATCCCAATACAAACAACTTAAACAACAACAATGAAATAAACCGCTATGGAAAAACTAAGCCAAAAACATATTTTCGGCCAAATATCTAGCCCAAAAAACATACATGCAACATTTGTTGCATACAACAGGAACATGTTTGCAACAGAACAAGGTTCTGCCTAGAAATAAAAAAAAGTAAAACCAAAATCCCATATGATGATGATGAGATGCCGTAGCACTTAAGATGAGCTGATTATGATCATCATAATTCGCATGGTGTGTATGATGATGTGGTGGGGTAGCAACACCAGCATTTTGATGATGGCGATAATGCTGCTGCAGATGCTGAGATGATGGCAGGAAGTGACGTTTCTGATGTCGGCAGGCAAAAAATGGCATTGCATATGTTGATGTCAACCAAAAATTCCCGAAATAACAATTAAAGAAAAAAGAAGAAGCAAAAAAAAAAAAAAAATATTTGAAGTGTTGTGGTGACACTAAACTATAAAGTTGGGGCGCAAATAAGAGATGCATTCGTTGAGTTCTCATTCATTGTGCGCTACATCACTGAGGTGGCAAGATGTGTTCGGTTCACAGATATAATAGTTTTCATGGACAACTTATATATTATTTATACATAGAAAATCTTAAATCTATAAAATATTCATAGAAGTTTTTTTTTCTATCATAGAAGACACAGAGAATGGTTGTTATTTATAGAAGTTCCATAAAAATCATCTATCTACAGAACAACCTTGCAACGACTAATGTTGATAGCCTTAATAACCTTATTTAGGGAAAATATTTCCTACACATTTTTTGAAATATGTCGAGATTTTTTGTAGGTTCTCCATAGATGGATGACCTTTTAGAGAAATAGGTTCTAAGTCATAACTCCTCTTCTGTAGGGTGCTTTCTGGGTTGTTGTAGTGTACTTCTTGAAATGACATATAATTTCGTGGTTTTTTGTTGCTGCTGCATCAACATCATCCACATGGTCGATGGATGGGATGGGGATAAATGTGTTATGCCAACAATGACAACATGTTGTACTAATTGTATATTCGTCAGTTCCTGCATTTGCTTTTTATCCCTTCGTGTCTTTTCGCAAGAGTGGGAATGTGAATTTGGTCTATGGTGAATATGGAAATATTTGTAAAGTATGTAGGTCTTAATATATATTTTGGTAGAAATAATGATATTCAGAAAACTGTTTGAAATTTTATAAAATATTTTGAAATTTAAATACATTTTTGTACACTTCACAATGACGTGTCATTTTGCTTGCAATATATCGAAATATTCATTGGAGACCCCAGAACGTGTGTTTGTTGAAGACACTATAGAGATGACAATATTACGCAAATTGCTACGTTTCGTTGGTTATTTGATATTCCAAATAGAATATACAAGTTATGTCATATCCGGATAAGGCTCCCGACCGATTATAGGGATTTTCAATGTCATTGGCATATTTTATGGATTTTGTATTCCAGGGTTTTCTCAGTGAATAAAAACAAAAAAAAAAAAAAAATATCCTGACGTCGACAGTCTAGTACTCTTATAACGAACACCGGTTATAACGAACTTTTCTTATGGCGAACACATTTCCGGTTCCCGAAGTACTCGAATGTATATCGGAAAATGCGTATCATTAATACTAATTCGAAATGTATTGTGTATACGCCACATACCAAGTGTGGCAGATGAATTGATTCATCAAATTCGTGTGAAAATAACTCACGCGATTGGAAGTAGTGGTGTATTTTTACGTATGAAATTTGGCCTGTGCACTATATATAAATATATATACAGTATAATAACTTTATAAAACATTGTGTTAGTGGTATTTTAAAGAAATTCCTATTTATTACATTGGGAAGAATAATCTTCTTCATAGCTGGCTCGAGGCAGAACTTTTGTTTCATAAGATTTTCAGACTAGTCAATATTGTGCGCAGTTTTTCCAATTTGAAAGACCATTTTTTGATCTTTCCATCGAATTCGTGGCCTTCCCCTTCTACGTGAAACATCAGTAGGCTCGCTTTAATATGCCTTTTGAGATGGGGCATCCTCATCCATTCGCACAACATGGCCTAGCCATTTTGCTAGTGTGTGGCCTAGCCACAGCCGATATTCATCGTCGACGCAGATCGGCCCGTAGATCTTTCGGATAATTTTTCTCTCAAATTCTCTAAGACCTGCCTCATCTGCTGGCACAAGCGTCAGAGTCTTGTAGAGTGTGAGTTTTTTTTTGCTTAGAACATAATATCATATATTGGCCAACACTATCCTTCTCCGAATTTCAAAACTGATGTCATTAGTTTTATTTAACTGCTGACTTTGTGCCAGTTAAAGTACCCTGCATAGACGTATTAGTTTTACAGGAATGCCGAACGCAAACATGGCTTTAAACACCTCTGAACGGATATGGCTGACGAATGCGGCTTTATAGTGTGAAATATGTTTTCGTGGGTATTTTCAAGCAGAGTCAAAATTTGGTTTATGTTGGATTTGCCAGGTCTGAAGCCGCATTGGTATGGTCCAATAATGTCATTGACAATTTGCTTTGTCCACACAGCACCTGGATAGCACTTTACAATTGGCACATATCGTCTAATAGCACATAGTATCTGTTGGCGCATACTCCTGACCACCGGTCTTGAATTGTTCGGCTGGAACTGCTGCTTTATTATAAATTATTATTCTGACCACATCTTGGTTAGGTGGTATACAATCTACACCGTTATCTCTATTGGTTGTGGGGTTTCTTCTTCACCGCCACTATTTGATGATTTGCAAAATGCTTCTTCCAGATCCTCAACACGCTGTCTGTATCAGTCACCAGGTTTGCTTCTTCATCCCCAGAGGATGATGTGCCCGCACCAAAGCCGTAAGTTTGGTGTTATACTCGTTGGTAAAATTTCCGGATCGAGTTTTTATTTGTTTATGTTTAAAGTAGACCTACATTTATTTCTATATCGAAAAAAGGCATATGATTATCGATCTCAAAAAAAAATCGGTGGAAATAACTCACGCAATCGGATGTGATAGTGTATTTTTTGGAGTGACATTTAGCCTCTTGCAGATCTTGGAGATTTATATTTGCCCCTAATATGAGCATTTTGAGAATTGGGAAAAGTGAATTCCCACCTCAAAAAAAAAAAAAAAAAAAAAAAAAAAATGAACTAAAAAAAATTTTTCATTCACAAAATTTGAATAATAGGTATGATTGAGTTTATTGAGGAAACTAAACAAAAAACACCAGTGAGTGGAACAGTGTAGTGGAACGGTTCGACCTTCACAACTATCAATGAACTATAAATTTTTGAGAAGCTAAATCAGGAGCCTGTTTAAAGTCCCGCGTTTTTTGTACCATATATTGAGTTAATGCTAAGGTTAAACCATATCCATATTTATTACATGGGTAAATTTTTCGGATTATATTTACCCATAGGAATCATATACGTCATAATATTCATTCTTATCGTTCTTCTCACATAATCTCTTGATTCTTTTGACACAATAAATATTGAGCGATCATCATAGTTGTCCTTGACGGAGGTGCACTTACATACAAAAATTCGCCATCGGTTTATATTGGATTAAACAATTAAAAAAGTGTCAATCGGTGTTGCCGACAGATACACACTGTTGTCATTATTTACTTTATATAAGGTATATGTTTATATCAAAGTGGTTTCCGATTTAATGTGCATCAATCACGGTTATTCAATTCGCTTCAAATTAAATTTATAAGTTTATAAAATATCGACTCCATGTTGGGGAGGTACCAGAGGAAGTGAATAATTCGGTTTTGATCTAGGCTTGGTCAAGACTATTTTGTGGGGGTGGTAACAGAAGAAGTAGACCGACATTCCCAATCATAGTGAAACTTTAGCTAATTTTGGAATAAATATTATGATGGACAAAGTTTGGTTGAAATCGGTTACTCCCGTCGAGGGTTATCGTCCGCACCAAACGTCCAGACAGACATATGGATGGACGGGCATTTATAAATCGACACCAACTTGTCTGAAACGGATTTGGTCCAAAACCAATATTTCGATGATTTACATTTTTGCCGTAGAGAAGTGTACATACCATCATTAGCCATAATAGCGAGGTTATAAAAAATAACTTTGGAATACCTAAAATTGACCTTATATGGAATATTTTTTATAAAGAGATATTTAATGTTCTGAGAACCTAAAATGTCACATAACAGCCAATTGGGTTTTAAAATGAGAATGAGACCCTCTAAACACTAAGATAGACCATATAACATGAGTTTGTTTAATGTTAGCATCACAACGTAACAAAATGGGCTCACTAGAGTTACATTATTGTATCCACCTTTAACATATTTCTACTCCCCAAACATGACTCCCAGTATAATATTCTTCGAATCTCTCTTAACTAAATTATTCTATTTCTCTCTCATTATTCAATATTCTCTTTCTCTCTTATTAATAAGTATTCTCTTGCTTTTCAAAGTACTCTCACTTTTATAAGAAGATGTATTTTAACAAAAAAGTTTAATACATTTAATACATTTTAAATAATACATATATTCTTTATTGGGAATCCGATATATGAATGGGGTTTTGAAAATGAATATCTCCTCCATATTGAAGATTATACAAATCGACAATAAGGACATTTCATAGCTTGAAAAGTACAAGAGATAGAACTTTCAAATTTTACATCTACATTTCTACTACTCTCAAAATGTTTAGTATGGAAGCCCCTACATATTAGTATGCCCCAAGTATTCCCTATTTCCGAATTCGTCCACATTTATCCGAATCGGCAATAATTTGGAATTTTTGGTTATCAGGGTATAACAACTTTTTCAAATGATCAAAATTAGTCGTCTTTTTGGGGTAATCCCCATATAATTGTACCTCCAATATTTCTGTATATTCGGGAGTTTGAGTGTATCCTTATAAAGATATTCCCTAATATTCGATATTTTGGGCACGTTTTTAACCAAATTGATTAGAATTTTGTATTTTGAGTTCTCATTGGATAAACAATTTCCCCACCAAAAATGATCAATATTGACCAAAGATTCGTGGTAGCCCCCACATATCAGCACCTCGGAATATTCGGTATTTTGGGCTCTAATTTGACATTTTGAGTTCTCATAGGGTGTCAAAACTTATCAATATTGAATCATATCATGTATATGTAGTACCTCTCCAATTATTGGATTTTTTTTGAATTTCAGAAACGCTATTTCGCCGAATTTGCTGCATTTATATATTTTTTGGTCTCACTTGGTACAAAATCTTTTTTATTACAAATTACAAAATCGTCCTCGAATAGTCCCATATGAAGGTACGCCTAATTTTGGTTGTATTTATGATTTCAGACATGTTTCTCAAGCGAGTTTGCTTCAGTTTAATACATTGACTTCTCATTTTGGTGTCAATTTTTCCCACCAAAAATTATATAGGTCGGTCTTTGGATATAGCCAGGAATATTGATGTCTGTGGGGGCATTTTTCGACAGAAATGACAACATTTTAGCATTACGAAATGTTTGTAATTATGCATTCCGGTACGACCGACGTTGTTTCTTGTTTTTAATTTTCCCAATTGGTGCTATTGTACCGTACTTTCAAGTTTTTTGTGTGACATATGACATATAAGTAATTCAAAATTAAGGCAAAAGTTCAATAAATAATAAAATTATATTTTAAGAAGTTTAAGATAACAACCCCCATTCGTTTGAACAAAATTTCTAGCATGCTATAAAAACTTGCAAACATCAAATCCGTGTACTTACTCGCGAACAACAACTACATAACTCATAAAGTAATCGTGTTGCCCCCACTTTTCTTCTTAGCCTGCGTGATGGTAGGTGATATCCAATCAACGAACCACACGACCACCATCACCACCATCACTGCCACAACTGCAAAGAGCCAGCCAGATTTCATTCATAAAATTCATTAATTAGCGAGCCGATATTTTTATGGTCGCAATTAAAAAAGACGAGCCATCGTCGTCGTCGTCGAGTGAGTGAGCAAAAGCGGGCATTAAAGACCCATCGCGTCGTCCCCACCTCTTTTTTTTCAAAGAGAAAAAATAAACAAAACAATTTTACTATTATGATGTGTGTTTGAATAGTTTTTTTTTTATTGGATTGATCGAACATGTTCACTGTCCAACAAGAGGGAGTTTGGTGGTTGGGTATGCAATACAACACAATATATGTTCGTTTGTAACATGTTGGAGGAGCCGAATGTGTTAATACCAGCAAAGAAATTTTTGATTTCAGTTATGTTTTGGATGTGGTTATAGGTGGTTTGTTTGGGGGAGGTTTGCTAGAGGTTCGTTTCCAACGGTGGACTCCAATTATTTTTACGGGAAATTATTAAAAAGAATATTATTTTTTCCAATTGTTATCTAAAAATATTCCGAATTTTATTGGTCAATTGAAAATAGCCTTTTTTGTTGTTGTCTAGCATTTCCTATTCACATATGGACCATAATATTTTTTCCGTCTGTTTGCAATCGCTAACTGACTGACATACAGCCAACACCACGTTTCGCACATGCAAATGTTCCGTATAATAGCGTAACGTACATACTCACACATACGCTATGTACGAACGTACGTAGCTCGTCGCAATTAATTACGATTTGTAAAACAGATGTTGAATTGATGTTGGCGGCTTGATGGCAGTTGTGTTTGTTTTTACATGCCCCCTGCCCACACCCTAACAATGCGTCTAACGGTTAGACTCTAACCATACCTCCACAACAATCCACATTGGTATAGGCTCTTTGTGGTGGTCATTTGAAGAAAAAAATATGCATTTTTAAATAAAAGAAAAACAAAATATTCTCCTCAGACATTCTATAAACAAAAGCATTCGAGCTGTATAAACATCATTGAGGAGGAAAGAAAAATAATACATGACGACGACAACAACAACAACACCATCAACAAACACCGAAGCGCACCATCCATCCTACAACGCTCATAAAGATGTCAAGGGAACATGTTTTGTACATTTGGTGTTGTTCTTATTAAAAATTAAAAGTGTTCATGTTTCTCTTCTTCGACATTTTTTATCGTCGGTCAGTAGACATCTGGGAATATTTTATTATACCCTTCACCACACTGTGGTACAGGGTATTATGTCTTTGTGCATATGTTTGTAACAGGCAAAAATAATCGAGATAGACACATGGTTCCTTTTGAGAATATGCATAGAATCACTTTCTAAGTCGATTTATGCATGTCCGTCCGTCCGTCCGTCCGTCTGTCCGTCTGTCCGTCTGTCTGTCCATGTTAAATTGTAAACAAAGTACAGGTCGCATTTATTATCCGAATTGGATGAAATTTGGCATAGGTCACTTATTCGGCCCAAGGACGAACCCTATTGAAATTGGGAAAAATCGGTTCAGATTTAGATATAGCTCCCATATATATATTTAACCGATTTAATGTAAACGGTCCCTATATATCCTTCGATTTGCACGAAATTTGGTACAGCCTAATCATTTAAGTCTAGAATGATGTCTGCCAATTTTCGTGAAAATCGGTCCAGATTTAGATATAGCTCCCATATATAGTTTCGTCCGATTTCATGTAACTGGTGCCCCAAAGTCCCTATATATCTTTCGATTTGCACGAAATTTGCCATAACGTACTGAATTGAGCGTAGAGTGATGTTTGCCAAGTTTCGAGAAAATCGGTCCAGATTTAGATATAGCTCCCATATATAGTTTCGTCCGATTTCATGTAAATGGTGCCCCAAAATCCCTATATATCCTTCGAGTTGCACGAAATTTGCCATAACGTACTGAATTGAGCGTAGAGTGATGTCTGCCAAGTTTCGAGAAAATCGGTCCAGATTTAGATATAGCTCCCATATATAGTTTCGTCCGATTTCATGTAAATGGTGCCCCAAAGTCCCTATATATCTTTCGATTTGCACGAAATTTGCCATAACGTACTGAATTGAGCGTAGACTGATGTCTGCCAAGTTTCGAGAAAATCGGTCCAGATTTAGATATAGCTCCCATATATAGTTTCGTCCGATTTCATGTAAATGGTGCCCCAAAATCCCTATATATCCTTCGATTTGCACCAAATTTGGCATAACGTACTGAATTGAGCATAAAATTATGTCTGCCAAGTTTCGTGAAAATCGGTTCAGATTAAGATATAGCTCCCATATATAATTTCGTCCGATTTCATGTAAATGGTGCACCAAAGTCCCTATATATCCTTCGATTTGCACGAAATTTGGCATAACGTACTGAATTAAGCCTAGAGTGATGTCTGCCAAGTTTCGAGAGAATCGGTTCAGATTTAGATATAGCTCTAATATATAGTTTCGTCCGATTTCATGTATAACAGGCAAACATAATCGAGATAGACACATGGTTCCTTTTGTTAAATTCTAAACAAAGTACAGGTCGCATTTATTATCCGAATTGGATGAAATTTGGCATAGGTCACTTATTCGGCCCAAGGACGAACCCTATTGAAATTGGGAAAAATCAGTTCCGATTTAGATATAGCTCCCATATATATATTTAACCGATTTAATGTAAACGGTTCCTATATATCCTTCGATTTGCACGAAATTTGGTACAGCCTTATCATTTAGGTCTAGAATGATGTCTGCCAAGTTTCGTGAAAATCGGTCCAGATTTAGATATAGCTCCCATATATAGTTTCGTCCGATTTCATGTAAATGGTGCAGCAAAATCCCTATATATCCTTCGATTTGCACCAAATTTGGCATAACGTACTGAATTGAGCATAGAATTATGTCTGCCAAGTTTCGTGAAAATCGGTCCAGATTAAGATATAGCTCCCATATATAGTTTCGTCCGATTTCATGTAAATGGTGCACCAAAGTCCCTATATATCCTTCGATTTGCACGAAATTTGGCATAACGTACTGAATTAAGCCTAGAGTGATGTCTGCCAAGTTTCGAGAGAATCGGTTCAGATTTAGATATAGCTCCCATATATAGTTTCGTCCGATTTCATGTAAATGGTGCCCCAAAGTCCCTATATATCTTTCGATTTGCACAAAATTTGGCATAACATACTGAATTGAGCATAGAATTATGTTTGCCAAGTTTCGTGTAAATCGGTCCAGATTAAGATATAGCTCCCATATATAGTTTCGTCCGATTTCATGTAAATGGTGCACCAAAGTCCCTATATATCCTTCGATTTGCACGAAATTTGGCACAACGTACTGAATTGAGCCTAGAGTGATGTCTGCCAAGTTTCGAGAAAATCGGCCCAGATTTGGATATAGCTCCCATATATAGTTTCGTTCGATTTGATGTAAATGGTGCACCAAAGTCGCTATATATCTTCGATTTGCACGAGATTTGGCATAACGTACTGAATTGAGCCTAGGGTGATGTCTGCTTTTTTCCGTGAAAATCGGTCCAGATTTAGATATAGATATAGCTCCCTTTTTTATAGATTGATTTTAAGTAATTAACGCACCAAAGAATCAATAGGCTGATAGGAACAAAACTTTCTGAAATTAGAACAATCTAACCTGTGACAAGTTTGTTTCAAATCGCTTAATATTTGGATAGAGCTTCCATATATATTTTCCCCCGGTTTCAAGTAAATTGGGCATCAAACTCCTTATGTTAGTCAGATTGACATCAAATGTTGCACAACTTACAAAATTGAGCATAGAATTACGTAGTTGCGTTTTCTAGAAGTACAGACATAGCCCAACGGATGACCTATTTATATTTGTTTGGAGTCGATTTACATACTTTATTGATATATCTAGGTAGATTCACATTTAGATAAATATCACATATTTTATTTCATCCAATTTTTTACCAATTTTATGCAAATTTCCCACCAACTACACTCAGTTTTCCGGATTGAAATCGGTTTAGATGTAAATTGTACACATTGTACCGAATTGTGTTGTTATTCAACTGTATTTTAATTTTTGTTTAAATTTAAAAAAATAATAAACCAATTTGTATTCTCATATATTTGTACAAAGATATTTAATAGTGACTGTATATTCTCATCCGTATGTGTCAAAATGTTAAAGACACATTATGTTAATAGTAGTGTTTCATCTACTTAATCTTTCTTATTATTGGGAGGTAAATTAGTACGTTATGATTTTGAGAATTTTCGGTTCATATGTCAATATAATTAATGATACCAAAGATCTACCTGTACCTTGTGTTTACAACTTTCATTTATATCCTTTCTTAAAATGTTGTGTTAAACAATAACAGATTAGTAATATCCATAACAGGTATATTATTTACCTGTTACGGATTATCACTAATCCACTACGGCTAATCTTAAAATGTTGTGTAAACAATAACAGATTAATGAATATCCGTAACAGGTATATTATCTACCTGTTACGGATTATCACTGATCCACGACGGCTAATCTGTTATTGTTTTGATACATCAGTATAAAAAGGTATTATCAGCACAAGTACCTGCGAAATATGTGTTGATATTATTTTTGATCTAAAAGTGGGTACATAAACAAGAAATTAAGTACATTTAATTTACCTGTATATATACTCAAAAAACAGTTGTAAGGGTATTTATATATGCTGTGTATTCGCAATTCACATGATCAGTATTAATATACATTTCAAACAGTTAACACTAATAACACTAAAAATGCCAAGAACACGTAAACAGAGTGCTGCCACACGCCGACGCATTGTTAGGAATCGAGTTCAAGAAGAACGAGATTCTCTAAGAACTACACAAAACAATGCTATTCGGCGAACATATGGCGCAGAATGGAGGAGACTACGTCGACAAAGCCAAGAATTTCGAATGGCAGAAAGACGACGTGATGCTGCTGCGCACACAACTAGACGAGAGGACACGCAATTCGATGCTACTGCACATATGCAGAGACGGGAGAATTCGGAATACCGTATAATGGAACA